>NC_052058.2:118654964-118924964 GCF_903992535.2 Arvicola amphibius | reverse complement strand
ACGGGCCACAGCCCAGAAATAAGATTCTTCAGATTCAACTGGAACCGGCAGGTTCACCAACAGGATCAGGAGCAGCAACATCTCCTTGCTCTTCGTCAGGCTGTTCCAGTGTTGTCACGATCCTTGTCAGTCTGGTAGGGATCCACACCGGATCTGGCCGATTCTGAGGAAAGACACAAACAGCTCCCCTGGACCTCTGTATCACAGGGTCCGGTCCATACCATTTGTTATCAATTACATCCTTCCATTTTACTAATTCTGTATTTCTGTGTCTGTGGTCCATATGTCTTTCCGCGGCTGAACAGCCATTGGAATCCAAGGTCAAAAAATTAAATGTAAAGAGAGCGAGAGATATTCTATCTCGCGGGGATGCGCCCTCGGCTATTCCCCCTTTTTGTTTTTGAAGCAATTCCTTAATGGTGCGGTTAGCCCTTTCCACGATGCCTTGTCCTTGTGGATTATAGGGCAAACCAGTAATATGATTAATTTCAAAAATAGAGCAGAACTGTTGAAAACTTTTAGAGGTATATGCCGGGCCATTATCAGTTTTTAAAGAATAAGGCTTGCCCCAAGCAGCCCAGGCTTCTAGGCAATGGGTCTTTACGTTAAGGACCTTTTCACCACATAACGGGGTGGCATGTATAACACCTGAACAAGTGTCCACAGAAACATGCAAATATTTTTGTTTGCCAAATTCTGAAACATGAGTAACATCCATCTGCCAAAGGGTAAGTGGCTTTAACCCATGTGGATTAACCCCAATATGAGGCAGATGATGAAAAATCACACATGAGGAACATTGTTTAACTATCTCACGCGCTTGGTCGCGAGTAATATTAAACTTAAGGCGAAGGGTATTTGCAGGCACATGAAACTTTCTATGAAATTGTTCAGCCGATTGCATAGGATCCAGGGCAACTAAAGCCATTTCCCTGGTAGCCCTATCAACCATATCATTAGCTTCAGTCATAGGTCCAGGAAGACCGGAATGAGCTCTAATATGACCGATAAAAAATGGTTTAGCACGTTGAACTATACAACTCTGAATTTGTAATAACAAAGATGCAACCATGCTACTAGGTTTAACATATGCAGCCACTTCCAGATGTTTTACGGCATTAACTACATAGCATGAATCAGAATACAAATTAAAAGGCTGATGGGGAAAGGCCTTAAAGACCTCCAACACTACTTGACACTCCACGACTTGGGGTGCTCCAGAGCGAAATTTCAGAGTAACAGGCGGGGAGCCATATACCATATAGGCTCCAATTCCAGTTTTGGACCCATCAGTAAAAATAGTCAAGCCATTATTCAAAGGAGAAGCACTGGTAATCTTTGGAAAATATACAACATTCTGTGCCATAAAGGACAGCAATTTATCAGACGGATAATGATTATCAATAACGCCTGAATATGAGGAAATCAATACGGCCCAATCATCAGTAGTCCCTGTCAAAACTTCAATTTGACCTTTGGTATAGGGCAATATTAACTTCTCTGGCATTTTTCCAAAGGAGGTCAAGCTAAACTTCACTCCCAATAATGCCTGTTGTGCCACTAAATCAGGATAATAGCTTAACGTGCGCGAACCAAGTGTATGACCATGTATCCACCAAATCGGGCCTGTCTGCCACAATACTCCAGTAGGATGACCAACAGTGCGCAGAATGCAAAGCAATAATGGTTGTTCTGGATCAAACCAAAGAACCTGCGCTTGTTCTATGGCCTTTTCCACTATCTTTAATGCCTCTTTTCCTTTGGGTGTAAGCTCTCTAGGTGACGTTACATCAGGATTTCCTTCTAATATTGAGAACAACGGCTGCAAAGCTTCACGGGTAATGGGGAGATATCCTCTCAGCCAATTTATATCTCCGAGCAATTTTTGAAAATCATTTAAAGTGCGTAAATGTGATGTGCGAATGCAAATTTTCTGTGGAAAAATCTGTTTTGGGGTAACACGGGCTCCTAAAAATTCTATAATACTTGTCTTTTGAATCTTATCGGCGGCAATAATTAGCCCCTTTTGTTTTAAGGATGCCTCCAGGGCAACTAATGCCCGTTCTAGCATATGCTCTTGTTTTGCTGCCAATAGGATATCATCCATGTAATGGATCAGCCTAACTTTGGGAAAACTACGTCTCACTGGTTGTAACGCCTGATCCACGTATAGCTGGCACATGGTGGGACTGTTGGCCATACCCTGTGGTAAAACCTTCCATTGATAGCGTTCATCAGGCTGTTCATGATTTATAGAGGGAACAGTAAATGCAAAACGATGTTTATCTAAAACATGCAAGGGTATAGAAAAGAAACAATCCTTAACATCTATGGCAAAAACAGGCCAATCTCTTGGTAAAGCACTTAAAAGAGGCAACCCTCTTTGGACAGATCCCATGAGTTGCATCTGTGCATTAACTGCTCTAAGGTCATGCAGCAGCCTCCATTTTCCTGACTTCTTTTTTATGATGAAAATAGGAGAATTCCAAGGAGACACAGAAGGTTCAATATGACCAAGCTGAAGTTGTTCTTTAACTAATATGTGTGCGGCCTGGAGCTTTTCCATAGACAGGGGCCACTGAGGCACCCAAACGGGTGTATCTGTGCCCCAGGGGATGCGTAACGCATCATCAGTGGCCCCTAGGAAAAACCCAAGCCCTTCCGATCAGATTTGGGAGTGGGCAACACGGGGTCACTTCGTCCTTGAAGGCGAGCCCCCAGCCCTTTTCCTGGTACAAAGCCTTGTGCCTTCATGACATCTTTACTCACTTGAGAATAATCATTGGTAATTATCAATTTTAATTGTTGTTGTACATCCCTTCCCCATAAATTTAAAGGAAGGTCTATGACAAAAGGCTGAAAAGTGCCTTGACTGTGTTCCATCCTCCAATGCAATTGCTTAGCACTCATATCTGGAGTATTTTAATAACCTAGACCCTGTAAGGTTTGTGCAGCCGTCTGTAACGGCCACCTCTTCGGCCAATCCTGTTTACGCATCACACTTCTATCCGCTCCGGTATCCAATAGGCCCGTAAAGAGCTTTCCTTCTACTTCTAGGGTACATATGGGGCGATCATCAAGTCCTATAGACAAGCATGCTAGTTCAACCCCAGAGGAGCCGAACCCTCGCTTGCCCCTCTCTTTCTCATATGTGGGAAATTTTTCATGATCTGATCGAAGAATTAACAATTGTGCGATACGATCTCCGGGTGCAATCGAAATGATGCCAAACGGAGAATGACACATTACCTTAATAATGCCTTTGTAGTCAGGGTCGATCACTCCAGGTAGCACTAATAACCCTCTAAGAGTACTGGAGGATCTTCCTAAAACTAGTCCCACTGTTCCTTCCTCTAGAGGTCCTGTCATATCTGTGTCTATAGCTTGAACACCCATACTCTGAGTCAGTACCAATCCGGTGGTGGCACGGAGGTCCAACCCTGCGGAGCCTGTGGTGGCCCTTCTGATGACTGGGGTGGTCTCATGTTTGGCTCCTGAATTGCCCCATAAATTCTCGGGCCCTGGGGTAGTGGGCCCTTCTGCCCGTTTTTTGACATGGCTGATGTTGCATTAGGTGTGGGCTGTCCATTGATATCCTTTACGGATCGACACTCATTTGCCCAGTGTTTTCCCTTTTTGCACCGCGGGCATGTGCCCGGCTGTCTCTGACCTTGGCTCTTTTTATGTGTGCCTTGGGGGCAATTTTTTCGTACATGCCCCGGCTTCCCACAATTAAAGCAGGTACCTGATCTTCCCTGCCCCCTGGAGACTGCTAGCATAGCAGCCGCTAGACCAGCATTAGTTAGAGGGCCGCCTATCTCTCGGCAGGCCTTGAGCCAAGCATCCAGCCCTTTATTTTTCCATGGCATGATGGCTCTCTTACATTCTTTAGTAGCCTGTTCAAACACTAACTGCTGAACCAAAGGCATGGCTTCTTCGGCTTCACCGAAAACTTTTCCTGCAGCTTCCATCATGCGAGCCACAAACTCCGAAAAAGGTTCAGTAGGGCCTTGAATAATTTTAGTAAGGTTGCCCGTCACTTCACCTCTTTTTGGTATCATTTTCCATGCTCTTGTGTAAATTTCATTAATCTGTTGATATACCTCCACTGGATAGGCTGTTTGATTAGCCGTCCATTGCCCTTGCCCTAATAACATGTCTGCATTCCAGGGAGCTCGATTTGGCGTTTGCGCATTTATTCGAGCCTGAGTGTGAGCAGCTTCTACCACTATAGATCTATAATCTAGATATTGACCTGTAGAAAGGCATGCTCTAGCAATTTCCCACCAATCTGTTGGTGTCATAGCTCTGGTGGTCAACCGAGTCAGTAATGTGCGGGTATACTGCGCATTAGCTCCATAAGTCTTTGCCGCTTCCACTAAATCTTTTAACTCTTTATAAGGGACTGGCTCATGATATCTTTGTTGATTTTGATCCTCAAAAACAGGAAATACCACCACTGAAGGTGGATAATGCACAGCTAACTGCGCAAGAGTGCCCCTGTCGATGAAATGGCAGCTACTCCTGGGCTGCACGTAAGGAGGGGGAAACTCTCTAGTGGGCACTTTTAGAGCTGGCCCATATCTCTCCTCCTCATAATGTGCATCTTCCTCCTCTAAGCTCTCCTCCTCTGCCTCTACCAACTCCTCTTCAGCCAGCCGCAAGGCTGCGAATTCATCCAGCACCGGATACAGGGGAGGTGCTGAAGGTTTATTTATCTTAGGATCCTCCTTTTCTTTTATATCTTTCTTTTCCCCTTTTTTGTTCCTTATTACCGTGCACTTTTCTTCAGTATCCTCCTCTGTCTTTGAACCTGCTTCTGAAAGGCTGTCCTGGTGTCTTGCTAGCATTTTCCTTCCTTCTCTTAACTCCTCTACATTTTTTCCGTCTTTCAAACAGGAGTGTACTAATCTCCAAAAAGGATAAGTTCCCTTCTTTAATTGCCCCTGTTCTTTTGCTGCCTCCAAATCTTTGCCTAGCTTTCTCCAGCAATGCAGATTTAGATCCCCAGACACCGCAAACCACGGCGCCGAGCGATCAATATCCCTGACAATCACCTTTATGGTGGATTTTGAGATTTTCAATCCTCTCTCCTGTAGTAACCGCTGTATAGGTTCTACAAAATCGCATGCACCAGAGACAGACTGATCGTTGCCCATCTTTGCTCACTTTTCTACAAGAGGCTTACAAAAGGGCAGAAAAATCGTCTTATCTGCCATGGACTTACTTTCGCTTTAGATGTTGCAGCAGCGACACTCCTCTCCTGGTCTATGACAACGGATAAAAATGCAAAAGGCATAAACCACTACAGCAAAAACAACCACTGCTAATGCAAACCACAAAGGACTAATTCCTCCAAGAAGCATACCTAAGGATACTTACCGGCGCCGACCGCTTCGTGTGTAGAGTTCTGAATCCTCTTCGGCCCCCGTGTGTGTCCGCCGAAGTTCCCGGGTTTCGGCACCAGCTGCGGCGAGCGAGCCCTGACCAGCAGGGAAAGATCACCACCGACACAGGATTCTTCTCTGATCACACCTTTAATGAAGCGCTGCTTGGTTGAGGGAGAGCTGGAAGCAGGGGGCCCCGAGCCGGGCTGGGTGGCGGCTTATATACAGGAGGACGGGGCGTGTCTACTGATTAGGTGACGTGGCAGAAAAGGATTGGTGGAAACCTGTTGCTAGGCAGATGTGGCGCGAAAAGTTCGCGCCACATACTTGTTTACTTTAGCCCTCGGCGCCATCTTGTAATGGCGAAATGTAAGTGCGGCCGCCACATCATAGGAAGAACATGCTTATCTTTACATAAATAAAGTCTTTGTATTTGTTTTACCTCCAATTGGCAATGGCTCCTGAAGACTCCCATAAATGCTTACACCTCAGCTAAATAGAATGTGGTGAAATTTTAGGGAGTGGGACCTTTTGCAGGAAGTAGGTAATTTGGCTTTAAAATGATGTTTTCTTCCTGTCATTTTTTTTTATCTCTTATTTGCTCCTTAAACACGTCAAGTGAGTAGTCTCTTTTTCAGCCTCTTTGGGTCATGATATTTGGCCCCTCAAACCCAGTGCATGGGAACCATCTGATGCTGCATTAAGTTCTCTAAAACTGGGAGTTAAAATAATTTTTTCCCACAACTAAGAAAATGACTCTGTGGTTAAGAGTCTTCTGCTCTTGCAGAAGACCCAGGGTGGTTCTGAGAACCTCCATGGTGACTTATAACTGTCTCTAACTCCAGTTCTAGAAGACCCAATGCCCTCTTTCTTTTATAATTTATTTTCTACATTTATTCCTTTTATTTTATGTGAATCAATGTTCTGCTTGCCTGTGGACCATGTGTGTTCCTTGGAGGACAGAAGAGGACTTCAGATTCCCTAAATTACTCTTTCATTGTTTTGACAAAAGTCTTTCGATAAAGGCCTGGGGCCTTTTGCCTCAGCATGGGTTAACTAAGGCAACTCATACTAATGAAAGCTATTGCTGCAAATGTTTTGGTTCACATTTAATCTTTAAACAACTCTATAACTGTGATTTACTGTCACTACTTTCCTTTAAAAGTATAGTAATCAGCAGGCTTAGTGATTTACAATTTATTTAGATTTACAATAATCTGTCCTGTTTTCCTCACTTAAGTGGGAGAAGAGAACAATTCCAGCCAAATCAGCAGGAGCAATTTCTCACTTCACTGCCTGTACACAATTTCATTTGCTTTGAAAGCCTGAGATTATCCATTCTGAAGACACGATTATGAAATGTGCATGGTTGCCCTTTCTTAGACAGTCTGAGGAGTTTAACAGATGAGGGTGCTGGAAGATTCATCTCAATTTGATAGAAACTTCGGCATATCTTGAAAGAGGGAATCTTTTCTTCTTTTTGAATTATTTTTGAAACTCAAATATAATTATGTCATTTATTCTGTTCCTTTCCTGCCTTTAATCTCTCTCATAACTCTCCCCTCTCCAATTCATGATCTATTTCTCTTTATTTCATATGTATGTGTATGTGAATATATACATTACACATGAATATATACATAATAAATACAACTTGCTTGGTCTATTTCATGTTACTTGTATGTGTACGATTTCAAGGGTGAAGAAATAGTATTGGATAGCCAATTAGGAATCATTCTTGGGGACGACTGTCACCCACTATCAACATTCTTTAGTTGCCAGTAGTTTTTTGTTTAGGTGTGGGGCACTGTGGTATTTTCCTCTTTCATGTTAACAGATGAATTGGTGTTATTCTTGTTTAGGTCTTCTTTAGGAAGTCATATTTTTAAGGTCTTTTTGTATCTTCTCTGTCATTTCAAAGAGACATAACTTCACAGCAAGCTTTCTGATTTCCTAGTTCTTAAAATACTTTTACTCTCTCTTCTGTGATGTTTCCTGACACGTAGGTGAAAGGGGTGTAGCTTAGATATACCAATTGGGGCTGTGCACATTGCAATCATTTGTTTTTTGTATTTTGATCAGTTGCAGTTTTCTCTAATGGTCCTGTGTGTTGCACAGAAAAAGTTTATTTGATGTGTAGGGGGTGAGAACTACACTTACTTCTGTGTATAAGAAAATATTTGGGATGCAGTCAGTAATTATGTTGGTTTAAAAAGTGGTGTTTGTAGATTCTCCTCTAAGATCCATGACTTCATTAACCCTGGGGAGTTGTCTAGGTTTCCAGTATCAGGCACTATATCCCTCCTGTTGAGTGGACCTTAAGCACAATTACACACTCTTTTTGTTTCCCCACATATTAAATAATACTCTAGTGGGATAATTAGATATAGTTTTAAATAGAAAAAAGAGTAAAATCCAAGATAACAAAACTCTTACCCATAGACAAAGTTAAAAAAAAAATCTCCCTTTTTTGAGTAGGTTGAAGGGAACAATGTATTGAATGACTAGTTATGTGTGATTCCTGCTGCTGTAAGGGTCAGAGGGATTTAGAAGAAAATCCAACTCACAAAGTCACTGGCTCAAAAGAATAACACTTGTTGGATATTGCGGATTATTTTGAAAAACAAAAACATTCTTTTGAAAAAGAACAAAAAAGTTCTTTTTACTTCATTACATAGTTGACTTCACATACCCTTTCCCAGAAAACAACAACAAAAAACAACTATGACAGTTGAAACTAGAAAAAAAGACTTATTATATACTCTTTCATGATGCATACATCATTTTATCTACAACCTATCCTTTCTTAACATTTAATATTATCCTGTCTTTGTTTCCTTTCTCATGTTTTAGACTTTTTCCACACTTGACACACATTTTTAGGTATATGAATTGACACATTTATACACTTATATGTGTAATAAATGCACTACAAATACTATATAGTTTCCAAATACTCATTATTTTAATTATGGGTATGTATTTCTGTCTGTATGTGTATGCCATATAAGTACATATATTCTTAGACACTAGAAGAGCATGTCAGATCTCCTGGAGCTGGAGTTACAAGTGGTTGTGTTCTATGTGATGTGTGTGAGACCTCTGCAAGAGGAGTCAGTACTGTTAACCAATGAACCATCTCTCCAGCGCCTATTTTAATTAGTCAAATCTAATGACAAAATTAAAGAATGAAATAATTATTTGAAATGTCTTGCTTTGATGGTCCTTTTGGCAATGAATGGAAGACTGACTGTGAATCAATTCCACTGTTATTGCTATTTTAGTACTTGTACTGCAAATCTCATGAAAACCTAATTACCAAGACCCGACAGTTTTGCAAACCTCACGGGACTTCTCACAGTGATCTCTGACTCTAGGGATTTGACTCATTTACTCCTCAGCCATAGCATGAGAAAAAAACTCATTTAGCATGACTGGTACAGCTATTTCAAGGGCCCTGAAATACTGGAGTTTTACTGTCTTCTGATCTGTTGCTATTTCTTTACATTATTCTACACAAATAAATGAAAATTTTAAATTCTTCCTGAAGTATACCTAAGGATTTCTAGGGACCAGCATGGAGGTATGTGTGTACATTTGTAGACTGATATTGAATAGACTAAAACATTGTAAGTTATAACCTTTAGCAAGAAGGTTATAAAAGTGACAAAAAAAGATGGTCCAAATGTCATCCAGATTATGTGCTAAAGAACGAAAAGAAAACAGTCTGTCAATAGGATTAGCTTCCCTGTCAGTTCACACTCTGTGTTGTGCATAGAGGACGTGGAATCCTTTGTTTTTCATCTCAATATGAACTTCTAATATGAAACAGACAGATCAGGTGTGGCTGTGCTGTAAATGGCTTATTTGCAAAAGGCTTCCCAGGAACAAAAGCAGCATCAGGTTTTATTGTTTGAATGACACTTGACCACAGGTTTCTGGGTCAGGAGTAAGAGTGAGGAGCCCCCTACCCTTGGCCATTGTTGATGTCTACAGTGAGATCAAAAGAGAAAGAACTTCACAGAGAATTCCATAAGCCATTGAAGTGAAATCCTGTTTCTCACTATATAGGTCCATCCTCTTTCACACCATATAAAGGGCCATCTGCTTCAGTTTTTACAGTTACTGCCACTTAAGTTGGACTGGCAAGCTCTGCACTTTCATATTCTTGTATATCCTCAAAGAAATATGCATGAAGAGCCTTGCTGGTCTCAATCATATCTATTCATAACCTTTATGTGAATCAAAATAAGTGAATATTATACTGAAACCCCAAATAACATATGTGTTTATATGTGAGTAATAGGTTCCTGGGCTGTCAGTCTTCCTGACACTGGGGACTACTGGTCACTGCACTGTGACCAGCTGGGAGCTACTCCCCCCTCTCTACTCCTTTTATGTGTAGTTTCTGGCCAAAGCAGTGTCTCTACATTGTTAGTACTCCACAGTGGGTTAATTCTCCATTTTTATTCATTTTTTTCTTGTCAAAATACTATCTTTTTTTCTATTATCTTAATTTAAATGTATCTTATATAAAACTATACAGGGAAATTTGTAGATTATGAATCATTGTAACATTGAGAGAAGGTATGCTCTCCTGAAATCTTTACCTAGTGATATAGGCTTCTCTATATGTCCAGGGCCATCCTCACAGCATCTCTCAGGTTATACAGATTCTAAATTGAAACATTGTGTTGACTCTATCAGTCAGGAATCCTCGCTCTGTCTTTTTCTCTGTGTCTCTGTGTCTCTGTGTCTCTGTCTCTGTCTCTCCTCTCTCCTCTCTCTCCTCTCTCCTCTCCTCTCTCTCTCTCTCTCTCTCTCTCTCTCTCTCTCTCTCTCTCTCTCTAACCCACCTCAACTGTGTTTGTCTCAGTCAAGCTCCATCTTAGCCTTAGAGACAAGGTCTTTCACTAAAGCTGGATCTTGCTGACTCAGCTTGCCAGGTGAGCCGGAGAATTCTAGGGATCCTGTTGTTTCCACCTCCCAGGCTCTGTGGTGTTGAGTGTGGTACTATGCCTGGCTTTTTCCTGGGTTTCTGGGTCAGGATTCATATCTTTGTGCTTGCTTATATTTTAATAACAGTTAATTTTAAAATTATTATTTTAAATAAATTTTTAAATTGTTATTAACATAACTTTATTGATCCAGTCATCTTCCCTGTCCATGTTTTTCTATTTATTTTATTTTATTTTATTTTATTTTTATTGAGCTCTTCATTTTTTTCTGCTCCCCTCCCTGTCTCTCCCCTCTGCTTCAGCCTTCTCCCAAGGTCCCCATGCTCCCGATTTACTCAGGAGATCCTGTCTTTTTCTACTTCCGGTGTAGATTAGATCTATGTATGTTTCTCTTAGGGTCTTTATTTTTTTTTTTCTAGGTTCTCTGGGATTGTGATTTGTGAGCTGGATTGGTTTTGTTTTGTTTTATGTTTAAAAACCACCTATGACTGGGTACATCTGATAATTGTCTTTCTGGGTCTGGGTTACCTCACTCAAAATAATCTTTTCTAGCTCCATTTATTTGCCTGAAAAATTCAAGATGTCATTTTTTCTGCTGTGTAGTACTCCATTGTGTAAATGTACCACGTTTTCCTTATCCCATTCTTTGGTCAAAGGGCATTTAGGTTGTTTCCACGTTCTGGCTATGACAAACAATGCTGCTATGAACATAGTTGAGCACATGTCCTTGTGGCACGATTGAGCATCCTTTGGTTATACACCCATAAGTGATATTACTGAGTCTTGAGGAAGGTTGTTTCCTAATTTTCTGAGAAATCGTCATGTGAGGATTTGGAATCTGTGCTTTAGTTTGCAGGGAATTGTGCTGCCCTGGCTCTGGGGTAATTTGAGGACTGTGGCTGGGACACAGGTCAGCTATAGAATGCCAGGGCTAGAAGAAAACATTCTTCTCCCCTGTTCCCTTGTCACAAGTTCTGAATGCCACAGAGTTTAAGGAAGTGGCTGTCCTGCAGCACAGTACACATAGAACTGCTTTGCTCAGATATTTAGGATAGCTTAAATTAGATATGAGACATTGAGATAATGTCTCTGGAGACTTTTGTGACCACACCACCTGATGGTATTTTTGCAGTTGTTCTAAAATTCTTGCGACCACAACCCTAAGTACATACATTGTGCTCTATTGAGAATGATTACTACACCTGATTATACTTCCTCTTTCCAATTATATCGTTGACTGAAGCAATTGTTTGAACAATGTATATAAAGGCCTCATAATAAACGTGCAGCATGCAGATGCATTTGCAATTGCTCCTTTTGCTCTGTATCCCCTGTGTCCTGGTTTATTTGAGACCCTTACCCAGGGACCCCGACGTTCCAGACGTCGACATCGCCACACTGACATCCAAAGAGGCTGTACCAGCTTGAATTCCTACCAGTATTACAGAAGTGTTCTCTTTACCCCACAACCTCTCCAGCATAAGTTATCATCAGTGTTTTTGATCTTGGCCATTCTTACGGGTGTAAGATGGAATCACGGAGTTGTTTTGATTTGCATTTCTCTGATGACTAATGATGTTGAGCATTTCCTTAAGTGTCTTTTAGCCATTTTAGATTCCTCTGTTGAGAGTTCTGTTAGGTCTGTACTCCATTTTTTATTGGATAATTTGTTCTTTTGATGACCAATTTCTTGAGTTCTTCGTATATTTTGGAGATCAGACCTCTGTCTGATGTGGGGTTAGTGAAGATCTTTTCCTATTCTGTAGGCTGTCATTTTGTCTTGTTGACCATGTCCTTTGCTTTACAGAAGCTTTTCAGTTTCAGGAGGTCCCCATTTAATTGTTTCTGTCAGTGTCTGTGCTTCTGGAGTTATATTTAGAAAGTGGTCTCCTGTGCCAATGTGTTTCAGTGTACTTCCCACTTTCTTTACTATGAGGGTCAGTGTGGCTTGCTTTATGTTGAGGTTTCTGATCCATTTGGACTTGAGTTTTAACCTGTTTTTCTATTTTAAAACACAGTATATATATACAATTTAAAATACACTCATGATCTTTTCTTAGTTTCATGTTTTCTATCTGACTACTTTTCAGCATCAGTCCCTGGGATTCATTTACCTAATGGCATGAACTGGAAATTCTATTTACTTCACTGTTCTGTTTATTTCAAAAGTAAGCTCACTTGATTAATTATCATCTCTTTGGTTGCATAGGGTATGACACTAATTTGAGATGATTGCAATATTTCTGCACATGCTTTTAGCATAGATAAACATGACTGCTCATGGGTATTCATAGTAGTAAAATTAATGGTCCTCATACCTGAAGTATAAACTTGTTCAATATTCTCAAATATATCATTATATATATATATATTACATATATATAAACATACTACAAAATATATAAAACTTTTCAGTGATCACTAATTTTGACAAGTGTCATCATTTTTAGTAATTAATTTTTAATTATTCTTACATGTAGCATTATTGTTGTGAGATAATGCTTATACTGTATAAAGATTTTTCACTTTGGTAGGTTTAATAAAATGCTGAATGGCTACTAGCAAGACAGAATTTGGGGGGCAGTGAGAATGCTGGGGAAAAGGGTGGAGTTGTCCAGAGTTGCCAACCAGAAACAGATGAAGCAGAAAAGCAGCAAAGGCAGTACAGAGTAATATCCATGAGGCAGAAAATAAATTAATAGAAGTGGTTTAATTTAAGTTATAAGAGCCAGTTAGAAACAAGTCTAAGCTAACAGCTGAGCTTTCATAATTAATAAGAAATTTCCATGTGGTTATTTAGGAGCTGACTAGCCAGACAGAAAAATTTATGTACATATAGAACTCAAAGTGGGGCATGGAGTCACACATGGCTTCCTGGTGACCAAGGTCTCTCGAATAGGCTCAGTGTACAGAGGCTACCTGCAGCCTAGAGCCAGATGGTAGATTAATGCACCAGCACCATGCCCTGAACTGAGCCACACCTAGCAGCTGACTTAACAGTTTATTTGTCTCACTCAGTCAGAGAACAGT
Source organism: Arvicola amphibius (assembly GCF_903992535.2). Classification (NCBI taxonomy): domain Eukaryota; kingdom Metazoa; phylum Chordata; class Mammalia; order Rodentia; family Cricetidae; genus Arvicola; species Arvicola amphibius. The sequence continues at coordinate 118,911,589 of NC_052058.2, read as the reverse complement.
AATGATGCTCATCAATCAGATTCAGATGTAAAAAACCTCCACACAGGTTATAGCCTGTTTTTAAAAGGTATATAGAATTAGAAACAAAAAGAAAATGGATATAGACAGTCATGAAAATCAATTTATAAATTATAAAATAAAGTCTTTAAAAAGAACAAATAATATAAAAATTAAGCCACATAAAGATGGAAATGCTCAGAATGTTTGGATTCTATATGATGTCTTGTTGATTTTAAATTTTTTGATTGGTAATGAACAAACAGTAGCTACTGAGAGTCATCAGATTATGAAAAGTGTTAATTTAAACCAAACTATTTATTTTTTAACTGTCTTAACTTCCAAATAAAATTAAAAGTATATGTTGTGTTCAATAAGAGGTTATGCTTTCATTTCTACAAAGAAAAAAAAAACAAAAGGCTGTGGATTCATTAAGTTTAAAGAGGATCAGACTTGATCAGATAAGACCCCCGAAAATCCTGGCTATAGACATAAAGAAGTAAATCTAAAATAACTTTAAGACAGGTGATGTATATTTTTGCCTGTTCAAACATAAAACAAAAAACTTCTTAAATTGGTTCATGTATAATGCATAGTCCATACTTGTGTTAATGCATATATGTATGTTATCTTTGAAAGTTTATGTGTTTGCAAAACAATGGAACCAGACACCAATAAAAACAGATGGGCCAGGTTATTCAGCCTCACAGAATGTCTCTGCTACAGTGTCCTCAGAAATCTGCATCCAGAACAGCTTCAAAGGTGCTGGTTGATATTCCAGCCTCACAGATTATTCTATTCAGGACTTGACTAATATCCTAATATTCTCAGGGTCCTCCAAAGATGCTAATGCCTCCAGACAACAGGAAGCCATTAAGAGAACACAATGCATACATTCCCATGAGATGTGGTGAGTGGTTTTCGGTCATTCAGGGGATTATGGATATTTGTCATTATTTAGGGGAGTTGATTACAAGCTGCTGTTGGTAAGGGTCGAAAAAAGCTAAACAAAGCAGATTAGATTTAGAGATCTCATTATGCAAAGAAAAAGAGGGGATACAGTAACAAAAGGATAAAAAGATAGATTATTGAATCTACTTTTGAACTAAAACAACTACTAGTCTTAAAATTTTACATTGTATGGATTTTTCTATATTGATATAAATTTAAGGTTATTTTTGTTAAAACCTTGTGGTAGAATGTCTGGATGGCCTGGAGCCAGAGTACTAGCAAGCAACCATAATTAGCAATGAAATTCTATTGGGTTATACTTGACCTGGCTTCAGAGTTTTTACACAGACCCTAGGTTTTCCTTTCTGTTACAAATACCTTTTGTTGTCCTATGTGAATCTTGATTGAGGGTTTCCCATTGATACAAAGTATATGTAAAACTTGGTTCATTAGAAACTCGGAAAAACCTGGTACATTATGAAACAGGTATAGTTAATGCCAACATTCAGGAGAGCTGCAATTGTGAAACCAAGCTGGAATACAGACTAAGTTTAAATCCAGGAGGCTTTACAATAAGGCCTTGGCTCAGAATAAGCAAGCAAACAAAAGCCCCCCCCCCCCCCCCCCGCCAACATTGCTAAACGCTGTGTCTCCTAAGTCTAAGAAAGTCTATAACTAAGGTTTCAGAACTAGGAATAAAGACAAATTTTAAGCTTAATAATTATGAATTCCCTTTTGAAAGTAGAGTTAAATCAGTTTGTTCTCTCTCTCTCTCTCTCTCTCTCTCTCTCTCTCTCTCTCTCTCTCTCTTTCTCTTTCTCTCATATAAACAGATAGATAAACAGAGTTGGTCAGCCATACCAGTGTAACTAAACATGTATGCTACACACGCATACATATACAGAGGGAGAGAATGAGAGAGAGAATACAATTCTGTTCTGTACTGGTTAGTTTTTAATGTCAAGCTGATAAACACTAGAGCTACCCGAGAACAAGGACTCTCAAGTGAGAAAATGCCCCCTACAAGATTAACTTGTGGAAAGCCTGTGGAGAATTTCTTTTTTTTTTTTTTCATGGTTTATTTTTTTATATTTAAAAATTTCCATTCCTCCCCTCCCCTCCTCCTCCCCCTTCCCTCCCGTCCTTCTTCCCCTTCCCTCCCCTACCATCCACCCATACCTCCCCTCCCTCCCTCTCAAGGCCAAGGAGACATCAGGGTTCCCTACTCTATGCTAAGACCAAGGTCCTCCCAACTCCTCCCAGGTCCAGGAATGTGATCAACCAAGCTGAGAAGGCTCCCACAGAGCCCGTCCAAGCAGAAGAATCAGAGCCCAGCGCCATTGTCCATTGCTTCTCAGTCAGCCCCCACTTTTGGCCACATTCAGAGAGACGGGTTTGGTCGCATGTTCCATCAGTCCCATTCCAACTGGAGTTGGTGATCTCCCATTAGTTCTGTCCCACCGTCTCCATGAGTGAACGCACCCCTCACATTCCTGACTTTCTTTCTCATGTTCTCTCTCCTTCTGCTCCTCATCAGAACCTTGGGAGCTCAGTCCAGTGCTCCAATGTGGGGCTCAGTCATTTTCTTCATCTATCGCCAGGTGGAGGTTCCCTCCCGGTCCTGACTTTCTTTCTCATGTTCTCTCTCCTTCTGCTCCTCATCAGGACCTTGGGAGCTCAGTCCGGTGCTCCAATGTGGGGCTCTGTCATTTTCTTCATCTATCGCCAGGTGGAGGTTCTATGGTGATATGCAAGAAATTCATCAGCCGGTTCTGGTGGCGCAGGCCGGTAGGATTTGCTGAAGGAGGCAGAGGCAGGTGGATCTGGAGTTCGAGGCCAGCCTGGACTACACATTTAGCCGGGCAGCAGTGGCGCACGCCTTTAATCCCAGCACTCGGGAGGCAGAGGCAGGCGGATGTCTGTGAGTTCGAGACCAGCCTGGTCTACAAGAGCTAGTTCCAGGACAGGCTCCAAAGCCACAGAGAAACCTTGTCTCGAAAAACCAAAAAAAAAAAAAAGAAATTCATCAGTATGGCTATAGGAACTGGCCTTTCAGGCTCCCTCTCCTCAGCTGCCCAAGGAGCTAACTGGGGGGGCGTCTCCCTGGAAACCTGGGAACCCCTCTAGGGTGAAGTCTCTTGACAACCCTCAGGTGGCTCCCTAAATTAAGATATATGCTTCCCTGCTCCCATATCCACCCTTCCTGTATCCCAAGCATCCCATTCCTCCGAGCTCCCCCGATTCTCCCCTTCACGCTTTTCTCTCCCCATCTTCCCTTGGCCCCCTCTTGCCCAACCCTCAAGTTCCTAATTTTTGCCTGGCGATCGTGTCTACTTCCGATATCCAGGAGGATTACTATATCTTCTTTTGGGAGTTCACCTTCTTATTATCTTCTCAAGGATCCCAGATTATAGGCTCGATGTCCTTTAATTATGGCTAGAAACCGATTATGAGTGAGTACATCCCATGTTAATCTTTTTGGGTCTGGGTTACCTCACTCAGAATAGTGTTTTCTATTTCCATCCATTTGCATGCAAAATTCAAGATGTCATTGTTTTTTACCACTGAGTAGTATTCTAGCATGTATATATTCCACAGTTTCTTCATCCATTCTTCCACTGAAGGGCATCTAGGTTGTTTCCAGGATCTGGCTATTACAAATAAAGCTGCTATGAACATAGATGAGCAAATGCTTTTGTAGTATGATTGGGCATCTCTTGGGTAGATTCCCAATAGTGGAATTGCTGGGTCCTGGGGTAGGTTGATCCCGAAATTCCTGAGAAACCACCACACTGCTTTCCAAAGTGATTGCACAAGTGTGCATTCCCACCAGCAATGGATGAGTGTACCCCTTACCCCACAACCTCTCCAGCAAAGGTTATTATTGGTGTTTTGGATTTTAGCCAATCTGACAGGTGTAAGATGATATCTCAAAGTTGTTTTGATTTGCATTTCCCTGATAGCTAGGGAGGTTGAGCATGACCTTAAGTGTCTTTTGGCCATTTGAACTTCTTCTTTTGAGAATTCTCTGTTCAGTTCAGCGCCCCATTTTTTAATTGGGTTAATTGGCATTTTACCGTCTAGTCTCTTGAGTTCCTTATATATTTTAGAGATCAGACCTTTGTCAGTTGCAGGGTTGGTGAAGATCTTTTCCCAGTCAGTAGGCTGCCTTTGTGTCTTAGTGACAATGTCCTTTGCTTTACAGAAGCTGCTCAGCTTCAGGAGGTCCCATTTATTCAATGTTGCCCTTAATGTCTGTGCAGCTGGAGTTATGCATAGGAAACGGTTCCCTGTGCCCATTTGTTGTAGAGTACTTCCCACTTTCTCCTCTGTCAAGCTCAATGTGTTCAGATTAATATTGAGGTCTTTAATCCATTTGGACTTGAGTTTTGTGCATGGTGATAGATATGGATCTACTTTCATTCTTCTACAGGTTGACATCCAGTTATGACAGCACCATTTGTTAAAGATGCCCTCTTTCTTCCATTGTGTACTTTTGGCTCCTTTATCAAAAATCAGGTGTTCATAGGTTTGTGGTTTAATATCCGGGTCTTCTATACGATTCCATTGGTCGACTTCTCGGTTTTTATGCCAATATCAAGCTGTTTTCAATACTGTAGCTCTGTAATAGAGTTTGAAGTCAGGGATGGTAATGCCTCCAGAAGTACCTTTATTGTATAAGATTGTTTTGGCTAACCTTGGTTTCTTGTTTTTCCATATAAAGTTGGTTATTGTCCTCTCAATCTCTGTGAAGAATTTTAATGGGACCTTGATTGGGATTGCATTGAATCTAGATTGCTTTTGGTAGAATTGCCATTTTCACTATGTTTATCCTCCCAATCCACGAGCAGGGGAGATCCTTCCATTTTCTGGTATCCTCTTCAATTTCTTTCTTCAAAGACTTAAAGTTCTTGTCAAATAAATCCTTCACTTCCTTGGTTAGAGATACTCCCAGATACCTTATGCTATTTGTGGCTATTGTGAAAGGTGATACTTCTCTGATTTCCCTCTCTGCTTCCTTATCCTTTGTGTATAGGAGGGCAACTGATTTTTCGGAGTTGATCTTGTAACCTGCCATGTTACTGAAGGAGTTTATCAGCTGTAGGAGTTCTTTGGTGGAGTTTTTGAGGTCGCTTATGTACACTATCATATCATCTGCAAATAATGAAAGTTTAACTTCTTCCTTTCCAAATCGAATCCCCTTGATTCCCTTATGTTGTCTTATTGCTATTGCTAGAACTTCAAGCACTATATTGAAGAGATAGGGAGAGAGTGGACAGCCTTGTCGTGTTCCTGAATTTAGTGGGATAGCCTTGAGTTTCTCTCCGTTTAATTTGATGTTAGCTGTCGGCTTGCTGTAAATAGCTTTTTTTTATATTTAGGAATGACCCTTGTATCCCTAATCTCTCCAAGACCTTTATCATAAAAGGGTGCTGAATTTTGTCAAATGCTTTTTCAGCATCTAATGAGATGACCATATGGTTTTATCCTTCAGTTTATTTATATGATGGATTACATTGATAGATTTTAGTATGTTCAACCAGCCCTGCATCTCTGGGATGAAGCCTACTTGATCGTAATGGATAATTTTTCTAATGTGTTCTTGGATTCGGTTTGCCAGTATTTTATTGAGAATTTTTGTGTCAATGTTCATGAGTGAGATTGGCCTGTAATTCTCTTTCTTGGTTGAGTCTTTGTGTGGTTTAGGTATCAGGGTAACTGTAGCTTCATTGAAGGAATTTGGCAGTGACTCTTGTGTTTCTATATTATGAAATACCTTAAGGAGTATAGGTGTTAGGTCTTCTTGGAAGTTCTGGGAGAATTCCACATTGAAACCATCTGGTCCTGGGCTCTTTTTGGTAGGGAGGTTTCTGACAAACGTTTCTAATTCTTCGCGACTAACAGGACTATTTAGAGCATTTACCTGGTTGGTTTAACTTTGGTATATGGTATTTATCTAAAAAACTGTCCATTTCTTTTACATTTTCCAATTTTGTGGCATACAGGCTTTTGTAGTAAGATCTAATGATTCTCTGAATTTCCTCTGTGTCTGTGGTTATGTCCCCCTTTTCACTTCTGATCTTATTAATTTGTGTGTTCTCCCTCTGCCGTTTGATTAGTTTGGCTAAGGGTTTGTCAATCTTGTTGATTTTCTCCAAGAACCAGCTTCTGGTTTCATTGATTCTTTGGATTGTTTTCTGTGTTTCTATTTTGTTGATTTCTGCCCTGAGTTTGATTATTTCCAGTCTTCTACTTCTCCTAGGTGAGTCTGCTTCTTTTTTTTCCAGAGCTTTCAGGTGTGCTGTTAAGTCACCAATGAGTGCTTTCTCCGTTTTCTTTAAGTGGGCACTTAGTGCTATGTATTTTCCTCTTAGCACTGCTTTCATTGTGTCCCATAGGTTTGAGTATGTTGTGTCTTTGTTTTCATTAAATTCAAGAAAGACTTTAATTTCTTTCTTTATTTCTTCCTTGACCCAGGTGTGGTTCAGTAGTTGACTGTTCAGTTTCCATGAGTTTGTGGGCTTTCTGGGGGTAGCATTGTTGTTGAATTCTAATTTTAATCCATGGTGATCCTATAAGACACAGGTGGTTACTAATATTTTTTTGTAACTGTGGAAGTTTGCTTTGTGACCAAGTATATGGTCTATTTTCGAAAAGCTTCCATGAGCCGCAGAGAAGAAGGTATATTCTTTCCTATTTGGGTGGAATGTTCTATAGATGTCTGTTAAGTCCATTTGGTTCATTACCTCCATTAAGTCTTTTAATTCTCTGTTAGGTTTCTGCCTGATTGACCTGTCCATTGGTGAGAGAGGAGTGTTGAAGTCTCCAACTATTAGTGTGTGTGGTTTGATGGCTGCCTTGAGTTCTAGAAGTGTTTCTTTTACATAAGTGGGAGCTTTTATATTAGGGGCATAGATATTCAGGATTGAGACTTCATTCTGAAGGATTTTTCCTGTTATGAGTATAAAGTGTCCCTTTCCATCTCTTCTGATTGATTTTAGTTTGAAATTAGTTTGAAATTAGTTTGAAATTCCAACTTTTTTGGAAATTAGTATGGCCACACCTGCTTGTTTCTTAGGGCCATTTGCTTGATAAACCTTTTCCCAACCCTTTACTCTGAGTAGGTGTCTTTCTTTGTGGTTGAGGTGTGTTTCTTGTAAACAGCAAAATGTTTTATCCTGTTTTCGTATCCAGTCTCTTAGCCTGTGCCTTTTTATAAGTGAATTGAGTCCAATGATATTCAGTGATATTAATGACCAGTGGTTGTTAACTTCGGTCATTTTTTGTAGTAGAGTTTGTGTGTTTCCCTTCTTCAAGCTGTGCTGATGAAGGGTCGCTAGATGCCTGAGTTATTGTGGGCGTTGTTGGACTCCTTGGTTTGTGATTTTCCTTCTATTACTTTCTGCAAGGCTGGATTTGTGGCTGCGTATTGTTTAATTCTGTTTTTGTCCTGGAATATCTTGTTTTCTCCATCAATGGTGAATGCAAGCTTGCTGGGTATAGTAGTCTAGGCTTGCATCCATGTTCCCTTAGTGTCTGTAGCACATCTATCCAAGCTCTTCTGGCTTTCATGGTTTCCATTGAGAAATCAGGTGTAATTCTGATAGGTTTCCCTTTATATGTTACTTGACCTTTTTCCTTTGCAGCTCTTAATATCTGTTCTTTTTTCTGTATGTTTTGTGTTTTGATTATTATATGGCGTGGGTATGCTTTCTTTTGATCCAGTCTATTTGGTGTTCTGTAGGCTTCTTGTACCTTCATAGGAACATCCTTCTTTAGGTTGGGGAAGTTTTCTTCTATAATTTTGTTGAATATGTTTTCTGGGCCTTTGAGTTGTAATTCTTCTTCTACCCCAATTATTCTTAGGTTTGGTCTTTTCATGGTGTCCCAGATTTCCTGAATGTTTTGTGTTAAGAATTTGTTAGATTTGTTTAGTTCTTTAATCTGTGAGTTTATTTCCTCTATAGTATCTTCAGAGTCTGAGATTCTTTCTTCCATCTCTTCTATTCGGTTGGAAATACTTGTCTCAGAAGTTTCTGTTCATTTACTCAGAGTTTCCATTTCCAGTCTTCCCTCAGATTGTGTTTTCTTCAATACCTCCATTTCATTTATCAGGTCTTGTACTGTTTCCCTTACCTGTTTGATTGCTTTTTCTTGTTTTTCTTGGGTATCTTTGAGAGATTTATTTATTTCGTCTACCTTTTTGTTTGTCATCTCCATTTCTTTATGGCAGTTTTTTACCTCCTGTTTAAGGTCCTCTATTATTTTCATAAAGTACTGTTTAAGGTCGGTTTCTTCTATATCTTCTGGGGTAGGGTGTTCAATTCTTGTTGTTTTGGGATGTCTGGATTGTGGTGATGTCATGTTGCCTTTCATGTTGTTGGAGGAGCTCCTGCATTGGCGCCTGCCCATCTCTTCCTTCAAGAGGAGCCAGGAGGCGCTTGGTGTCCTAGACCAATCTTTGCTGTGACTGAAACTGGTTGGATCTCCCCAGTGCCAGAGGAGGACCTATTCCTTGCATCACAATCTGAAGAAGCCTGCACTCCCTTACAGGAATCCTCAGACCCGCCTGGAGGCCAGAGTCTGACCCCTTTGGGTGGATGGCCTTAGAACAGGAGCAGGACACCTGAGAACATTAGGGAAGGCTTGGGAGAGGCAGGGACGCGAGAAACAGAGACTAGCCTGCAGAGGGAGCTGGGGGGAGGGGGTCTGTGCTCTCTTCCAGGGCAGGTTGCCCCAGGGTCCGCATTCACTCACCAGTTCAGATGGAATGTCAGGGCACAGGGTCAGGGATTCCTGGCATCCCAGGGACACTGCAGGGACAAAAGGGCCAAGGTGGGGGCAGGGCGGGATGGAATATCACACAGCGATCCTGGCAGCACAATCTGAAGGAGCCCATACCCCTCCGCAGGAATCCTCAGGACTGCCTGGAGGCCAGAGTCTGACCCCTTTGGGTGGATGGCCTTAGAACAGGAGCAGGACACCTGAGAACACTAGGGAAGGCTTGGGAGAGGCAGGTAAGGGAGAACAGAGACAAGCCTGCAGAGGGAGCTGGGGGAAGGGGGTCTGTGCTCTCTTCCAGGGCAGGTTGCCCCAGGGTCCGCATTCACTCACCAGTTCAGATGGAATGTCAGGGTACAGGGGGGAATTTTCTTGATTAACAATTACTATTGGTGGACACCTACCACAGGGAATGGTGCCACCCCTGGACTGCTGATCCTGGGTTCTATAAGAAAGCGGGTTGAATCAGATATGAGGAACAAATTGGTAAGCAATTTTCCTCCATGGCTTCTACATCAGCTCCTGCCTTTAATTTCTGCCTTATCTTTCCTCAATGATGGGCTCTAAATTAAAAGATAATTTAATAAGATCATAAGATAAGATAATAATGGAGATAGATTATAGTTTATAGTCTATATTTGGTCAGTGTTTATCACAGCAATTGAATCCCTAACTAAGACAATGCTGTCTCTCTATAATTCAACTTGGCTTTGATCCCTGATCACTTCAGATTCAGGGACCTTCTTGGATTTTTGTTGCTGTCATTTTCATGACCATTAATTTTATTTAATTATTCAGGCTTTAATTTCCCTCTTCCTTCTTTCACTTAGGCTTCTCCACACCTGAACCCTAATGAAGCACCCCTTGCACTCTTGGTAGTTTGGCAACCAGTGGTGACTGCTCAGTTTCCTTGAGCCTGGACTATAAACCTCACAGTTTGTTGGAGACCTGTGAGCAATGTGTTACCTGAGCATTCATGCACCTTTCTCAGGAAGAAATTTGACGGCTACAGAACTCTCTGCTGTCATAAGGAGTGTGGGTTGCAACCACAAAACAGTCACACAGATAGATTTAACTTACCTCTAGGTCTCTCAGTCAATGAAAGAGAAAATACAAGCATATTTCTGAGAAAGCTCCTCTGTAAATTTTTCCACACTTCTTGTTTTCAGGAGCAATTAAGGCAGTGCTGTAGAAAGTGGTTTAGTTAACAGGCAGAGGCAAGAGCAGATAAATTTCTGCTGCCTGATTCCTTTGTTGATAAATGACAAACCTTCGTTTATTTAATGCTACAACAACAGCAATTAGGGGATAGAGGGAGATGTCTATTGAATAGTTTACATCATTGCATCCAAACACATTTGCTAAAAACACCAAACTTGCAAATGACCTAACACAGAGAGCTGTATGCATTTGGAATCCCCAGCTGTGAACTTGACACTGCATTTTGACTCAGTAGAGCTTACTGTTCAGTCTGCAGGCATGGCAGTCTGACCCGGGTTTTCAGAGAAAGTCTGCCAGAACTGTGGGAGGAGGTGTGCATTCTTGCCAGCTGAAAGAAGCTTGTGAGACTTTTAAGAAAACTGGCATCTATAATTCATCAAAGTAGCCATTGTGAGAATGAATAAAACATGACAACACAATTTTGAACCACAGGTTTCAAACTTGTTTGTTAAAATAAAACTTACTGATTTGAGGAAAATGTGAGTTGCAGTACTTATATATAATTTTATAGAATTTTGCAACATACTTCAGTGTTTGTGTTTTAAATTATAGATTACTTTTCATGAAACATATAGCAAAAAGAATAATGCATTATCAACATCCTTCCATCAAAGTAAAATTTTTAATGTGTGGATAGCTTTTATTCTTTCTCTCCAAAACAAAGTATTTTAAAATCTACTTACACATAAAAGAGAAAATTTCTGGTGAATAAATAAAAAATATGTACCATGAATTAATACAGAAAGTATCTTTCAGTATACCCATTAACAAAGTGTTTTCAAAACAAATATATGACTAATTGTAACAAAATCACAGAGATTTTGAAAGGGAGATGAAATTAATTTTTAAAAAATATCGGGAATGTAATGACTCACAGCTGTAATCCCTGCACTTGTGGGTACATGGCTGAGACAGGATGATTGCGCTGAGTTTGAGGCAATTCTGGGTGATATATTGAGTTCTACGTCAGACTGTGCTATATGATGATATAATAAACCTTTTCTCAGAAAATATATGGAGGAATAACTGGAGAAGGAGAAGGAAGAAGAATCAAGAAGTGTAGGAAAGGAATGATCAGGAGGAAGAGGAAAAGGAGACAAATGGAAAGAAAGAGGAGCAAGAAGCAAGAGAGGAGAAGGAAGATGGGGAGGAGGACGATAAGAAGGAAAAAGAAGATGAGAAGGAGAAAGACCCAAACAGCAAAACCATCACAGTAAAGTTTGGTGAAACCTTATGCTAAAAGGATTCCTTTGTTGATAAATGACAAACTCCATTTATCTAATGCTACAACAGTTGATTTTAAAAATTTACATGAGATCTAGGTGTGGTTTAAAGGGGAACAGATGCTCTAAAAAAGGTCCCCAAATAGCAGGCATTTTGTTTATCTGTTGGCCATTTCATTCTTACATTGAGAGAGCTGATTTTCCAATTTTTTTTTAGTTGGTTTCATGACAGGGATTTATATCCATTAGGAAGCAGGAAGGTAGCACCTGAGAGATGTGCTGAACTGATATGAGCAGAAACTGAAGACAGGAGCACAGACAAGGAGGGTCATCAGCAGTGAAGTGACTTTGCCTCCTAGTGCAGGAAAACCCATCAATGAGATCAAGTCAAGTGGTCCCAGGATGAGTGGGTCAATCTTGTCTCATTTCACTGTGACCTATCACAATTCCTCAATGGCTGACATCCACTTGGGAAAGCTCTCACATGTTTGTGCCCTTAACAGGTTTGTGGAGGAATCTGGTATACATTTTCTAATCTAAGAATCCCTTTTCAAGGCTCACTGATCTCTTTGACCAAAATCTACCTGCTCTTGTCAGAGATCTAAGCAAGTATTCACACTTAAGAATCCCCAAGAAAGAAACTGAGTTTCATTAGTTTATTAATAAACTGGATTATTAGTATAATTCAACTCTAGCTATTCTTACAGTCATTACTAGCAATGTTAATTTGGAAATTGAAGCCAGTAAAATATAAAACCAAAGAGGATAACTAAAATTCCCAAGAAAGAAACTGAGGTTTATTAGTTTATTAATAAATTAGATTATTAGTGTTATTCATCTCTAGATATTCTTACAGTCAATATTAACAATGTTAATTTGGAAATTAAAGCCAGTAGAATATAAAACCAAAGAGAATCACTAAAGAGAACAGAATTTTGCATATCTGAGATTGATAATTGTAATGAGCTGTAACTATTATTTAATAAATAAGCTCCACCATTTACAGCCATCTCATTTCTTTATGAAGGACAATATGGTGATATGCAGTATTTTTCAGGTTCCCAGGATCTTGACTCACCTGGGATAAAGGCCTGTATGCGATACAGGTTTGCATTGGTATGGATCTTGGGCTATTGAAAAAAATTTAAGGTTAATTTTGTTATGCTGTGTATATGTGTTTCTGCTCTTGATTAAGGTATTGTGTTTGCACAGCTCATTTAAAAATGTAATGTATAGTTAAGAAATGCAAGTTAATAGATAATCATCTATAATAGTCAAGTTTATAGTCATGTTAGTTAAGTTTTCTAGATATATAGAGATATATTTCAGGTAAATAGGTATTTTCAGATCTTTCAGAGACCTTCAAACATGGCATTTAAAATGTTTTAATAACAGGACATTCCATGATGACGAGACACATCTGCTCCTGGAAGCAGCAATTACTTCAAAAGAAAGATGGGTATCGAAGAGGCTCCTTGTGGAGTTGTTTAGCCATTTTGGAAAGAAACTGCTCTTGCCTGGACTACTTGATGTTATCATGTATGAACTGAACATGCAGGACCCACAGAAAAATGACTGCTGAACTTATCTAAAGGAGAGACCATCCTTCAGGGTTCCTGCTTCATGAAAGAAACTGCCAGGCTTTCTGCAAGATACAGAAGAAAGTGACTGACAAACTGCCTTTAGTCAGAAGTATCTTTAAAATTTCATCTTTTGTGGAAAAGTCTGTCAGATACTATGGGACTGTAGGCTGAAAATGGATGCTTCAATGATACAGAAGAACTTTGGGTGACTGTCCAGGAAGTGAGATGTCTTTGTCAATTCTAGAGTTTTGGAAGTTACTTACAATGCACTTCCTGCACTATATATATCGCCATGTGGCAACACATAGATTACTAGGAATGGGCTAGGTTAAGATGTAAGAGCTAGCCAATAAGAAGCTAGAGCTAATAGGTCAAGCAGTGATTTAAATAATATAGTTTCTGAGTGGATATTTTGAGTTTAAGTAGCTGGGAATGAACAAGGGACTTCCCTGAACACCTAAAGGTATGTGGGGTTGTAAATTGACTTAGCCCCAGGCACACCTGTAGGAGCATGATCTTGATTATGTTAACTGATATAATTATATACATCCTGATGTGGGTGGGACTGTTCCCTGGACAGGGAATTGTGACCTGCATCAGGTGGAGAAGGTAAATTTAATACTAGGAATCAAGTAAGCATTCCCTGCTCTCTTCTGCCTGCTGAAGACATCATGCAACTTCCTTCACCATGACTGTCCTGACTTCATCACAGAGGTAAGTCACAGTGTGAGCTCTCTGCTAAAATTAGCCCTTTCTCTCTTCAGTTGCTTTTGTCAGGGAATTTTAATACAGTCGTGGGAAAAGAATTTAAGACAGATAGTAAGCACACATTTTTATTTTAAATTTGTTTTATCTTCTGAGTTATTCTTTGTGTCTCATCTGCTTTGGGTTCTAAGCCTTATAACAGCCGGAATGATAAGCCATTTCGATGCTTGTTTGCACTGTAGGAGAAACTTCATAAATCTTAGTCAGCTGCACTTGAGCTGCCCAGTGCCCCTCTAATTTATGTTTATAACCAATTACCCATTGCAAGTGCATTATTATTTTTACATGTGCCTGTGAAATCCCATTGCCATTTTGAAATATTTATATTTAAGAATTCAATACCATCAAAAATCTCAGTAATATAATTACTTTTTGTTATATTGTGCTTTGTGCCCATTTTCTCTTCGTGATCCATCTGTGTTATCATAAACTTTGCAGTTGCTGTGCTGGAGTTGATGGAGTATTAGGTGGGAAGGCCCACTGAAGCTGTTCCTGGGAATGATGGATTTCCCTCTGTGAGAAGGTGGAGCTGAGATATGTGCACAGATGCTCCTGCAGTTCCATCTTGCCTTGTGACTTGCTGGGTGGGTGGCAATTAGTATTATTCTGAGGTTAGCTTCATTCAGATACTGAATGGAGAAAGTTTCATATTGAGCATCATGGTAAGGGGGAGGGGCTGAGAGGCTGTGAGCATTGATCAGAATACCCAGTGCTAGTTGTCACTACATTCCCTGAGATGCTGAGATTTATTGAGCATGTATGAGTACACACACACACACACACACAATTTATCTCTGCCCAAATGATCACACAACTATAAAGGTTATGCCCTCTCTAATGATACAAAAAACATAGACTCCATTCAACTAGGGACATAGCTATTAGTCATGTGAATAGTTAAAAAAACTGACAACAGAAAGAGAGATGGAAAACATTCCCTGCAAATGCTTCCACGTGGCAAGATAGTTTAAACCATCTCACCTTGTTACTTTGATCCACACCTAGTAAAATTTTATAACTTGGTTTTCCTTCTCTTGTATTTCTGTTATTTGTTAGACATTTACTCTATAGGACTTTTTTCTTTAGAATTCTAAATACTTAATTTTATTTATTTACAAATTCTGTCATGTAAAGTATCATTATTCTTTTATAAGTTAAATTTGAGAAATTTAAAAAGAATTTATGCTAGAATATAAATTATTAATTCTGAGAGTCGGGATTGGGATCAATCTTTGCCTGTTTCTGATGTAAACACCTTCCCTGGCTGTGAGCCATGGAATCCACCAGGCAGTGACATTCATTACTACCCTGTATGTGTTATCTCCTGAGACTTAAGAGGACAGTGTGCTCTCGATAACATAGCTTAAGAAATGGAGGCAGATAACTTAGCGCACACACACATGTACTCAAGGAGGTCTTTTTCTTTATTTCAACACCTACACGCATAGGAGACAGTCCGCTGACTACCCTCCCAAATGCCCTGAACCAGACCTCGTGCTTAAGAACCCTGTCTCTAAATAAGAACTTCACCAAGTGTGATTGAGGTTTTTGCTTGATTTTTCTGCTCTCACAGTCCAACCTAAAACAATGCATATGCAAATTTCTCAAATTAATTTTCTTATTATTGATATATTTATTATAGTTAACTATGGGCCTTTCAGTAATGATTGGAGTTTGTCTTTTATCAAGCTGAGATGCTACACGAACAGAACCGAATTTGCCCTGGAGGGTCGGAATGAAGGGAAAAGAGACACAAGAAATGACAGCAAGTCTATTTTTCTGTCAGGGACCATTGTCCTAAAGATGATAGCAGGGACCATTGTCCAAAGAATGTTTGCAGAGAGTCCCACATCCCAACTATCTTGAGAACTGTTTGTTAACGGAACCACAAAAAGAATGTTCCCACTTACACCAGGTGTACTAACTGGTGGTGACCTTTGCTACCCCGCCAAAGTTCCTTCTTACGCCTACCTCCCACCCCAAGCCCAGTTCCTCATTCAAGGGCTATATAAGCTGTAACCATTACCCTAATAAACGGAGACCTTGACAATTGAATCTGCTTGCTCTCCTTCTTTTCTCTCGCCCATGATTCATACAGGTAGAACCTCTTCAGACCCTGAGTAACTGGACCTCTTGGACGGGTCGACTGATTAAACTCCAAACTTTATTTTTTCTTAGGAGCATTTTATAGCAAAAGGGCAAAGGGAAGAGCAGGATTCTGGAAAGTTAAGTCTGCTGGAATGTCATTGATCTAACTGCCATGTCAGGTCTGGAGACATGCCTAGCTGATAAGGAAACTGAGGTCTGTGACTGTTAACTAACAAAGGAAATGCCAATTGCTTCTAAAGCCTTGGGCCTGCAGGTCTCACTAGGAAATAAGATACCAGGTTAATTTCCTAGGTCTACTTGCCCTGCAAAGGTGAATATCTTACTTAACTTGTGAACTTAAGATAGCATAAACAAAATGCAGGTCTCAAAATCCAGGTGTAGTGATGTGCTGCGGGCAGGCCTGCTTTTCTTACCGCCTTGCTCCCAGCCACCGGCTAGCTTATGCCTCAAAATAACAACACACAAACTGTGTTCTTTTAAACACTGCCTGGCCCATTAATTTCAGCTTCTTATTGTCTAATTCTCACATTTCCTTCTTTAACCCATATTTAATAATCTGTGTAACACCACGAGTGGTGTCTTACCGGGAAAGATTCAGCATGTCTGATCTGGTGACTGGCTTTATTGCATCTGTCTCCCTGAGGAGAGGCACGACAGTCTGGCTCAGAGAGCAGAGGCATGGCGATTTATTAATTTAGGAGAGGCATGGCATCTGACTGAGCCATCTACCTCACTTCCTTTTCCTGTTCTGTCTACTCCACCCACCTAAGGGCTGGCCAAGGCAGTTTCTTTATTAGTGAATGAAATCAACACAAACAGAACACTGTCCCACATCATCCAGGTCTTTGCTTCCAACAAGATGTCCTCTATTTCCCCATGCTACTATGACTGCCAAGCTTCAGATCTAGTGATTGGTGGATGTAGAGATGCCTTAGATGTCAAGATGCCACATTCCCTATTTGCCCTCTGGTTTTGTTTCATCTGCACAGTTTTACATAAATTTGTTAAATAAAAAGTGTATTCCACAGTCTAATCTCTGTACATTGAAAGCCCAGGAGATTCATCCTACATTCCTCAACAGCGCTAGCCCAGTACATGTACCCTAGTGACCATTAGGAAAGACATGGCTGTGTTTTATGCATTAGAGTGAATCATAACTAAACTTATTTTCTCATTACCTTCACGAACCTTAGTTTTTCCTTCTTGCTTCCTCCCCTTTTCTTTCTTTAGTCCCATGCTTCCTTTCACCCACTATCTTTCTCTCTTTCCTCTCTTCCCTCTTTTCTTAGTATCTTTCTTTTTGGCCAAATAAAGACTCTCTGCTATTGAAACTCTACTTTCATTTGAAGCAATAACTAAGTACCCCAGAGAGGTCACCTCACCACTTTCGTTCTTAAAAAATGCTTGCGGTGCAGCTATCAGCTCAGCAGAGAAGGTTGTGGGTCCCTGCCCATCCGGGGCGGGGGCAGCAAGTTGGGCACCCGCTCGGAGAGCCAAGCGGGCAAGTGTAAACCGGCAGCGGGTAAAAGACACATAGACACAGAAAATAGACATGACCATTTATTAAAGGAAAGAGGGAGAGAGGGAAAGAGGGGGGAAGAGAAAGAAAGGAGAAGCAGGAAACATGCGTGCTCTCCAGGAAGAGAAGGAAGCAAGAGAGAGAATTCAAGGTAAAGACAAGAGATCACAGGTCACTGGGAGTGGGCGTGGAAAGGGGTGGGGACCAAAAGAATAACAACCATACACCTAGTGCAATGAGAGAAGCTAAAATAATTTCTTTATTTATTAATTTTTAATGCACAGGAAATTTTTTAAATTACCTTGCATAAGTTTTTAAATATCTAATATAATAGTTCAGTGAAAAATAACTTGTTCAAAACTGAGAATCTATCAGCATTCCTCCATGCAGATTTGAACTCGTGGTCCATGCAGGCAGTACTCAGCTCTCAGTTCTCCTCACAGCCCTTGGATCTACATCCCATTTGGACTCCTTGATATAAAGAAGCATTTTATAGGCCATAAAAGAATTTCAAGTGCCGTGTAGCCAAAGAAGAACCAGTGCATAAGGGTTTGATGTTCTGTTTGTTTAAAGTCTAAAGAAAATACTAATAATAACTGTAATGATCTGTCTCTTTAAAAGACAAGCCATGCCCACTCCCTCCCCCAACCACTGAGGCAGGCAAGGTCTTCCTGCTTGCAGTCTTAGTCTCTCTCTCTTTTCCATCTTCTTCTTGGAGAAGCAGCTTCGGTCTCTCCCTCTCCCCCCTTCTCTCCTCTCCCCTCTCTTCCATAACCACTAAATAAATATCCAGCCTACTCTGCATGAAGTGCCTATCTATCTGTCTCTCACCCTGATGCCACCACATGGCTCCAGGCCAGGAATGCCTCCGGGGACCAGCCTCCTTCAGAAACCTGCCGGCGCAGCCTCCTGTGCATTCCTGTCAGGTACTGGTTGCTCTCAGGGCCCGCTGCCTACCGCCACATGGCCTGCTAACACCGCTTGGAGACCTGCAGCATTTCTGCTGCCTTCTGATGTCAAGGATCCCGCATAATTTTTTTATTAATCCATTACAATAACAAAGAATTTTTCAATGATCTCTTTGCATGAGTAAGAGTGTTAAGATGCTGGATTCCACTTGACACTTCTTGTCATGTTCCTGCAATCTCTTGGAAAGAGATAAGATGAGACACAGGGATCTGTTTTCAGTATAAAGTATAATCTTAAGAGTTCCTTGTTGCTATTCATGTACACTACAAACTACATGAAGACAGATTATGCCAGAAACTCCTGGGTGTCCTAATAAAAGTATGAAATTGTCAAGAAATATAAAGCTTATGATAGATCTTCCTGTAAGTAATAGCATAATGAGTTTTAAATTACAGACACATTTTTATCTATGACAGAACAGTAAGAATTTCAATAAGAAATAGTTTTTTAAATGATCATATGTTATGATTGTGCTTCTGTGATTAGCTGAACCCACTGTCGCTGTTCTTGGTTAGAGGGATGGTGTTCCCAAAGCGTGTTTTAGGAAAACACAATAGGCCATACAGTGATCAAAACATTTGTAATTACAACTTGTAATTTGCAAATTGTAAGTAAGCTCCCTCACAAAGAGTTAAAGGTATTAAATATTGAAAATTAAAGAGATTAAATATTGAAATGGGGTTTTTAGGCATTTGTGCCTTTGGGACCTACGATATTGAAGCTTTGGTTCTTTACTTTAAAATTTTTCCCAAATATTAAATATAAGTAAGCATTGTTATTAATGTGGACAGGAATGGAAGAGAAAGGAAGAATGAGGAATGAGGGTTTTATGCAGTACTTTGTCTATTCTAATGAATTGGACAGTGATTAAATAAGAATTCTGAAAATAAATTTCCAGTCTCCTAGAGCAACACATAAGTATCATAGGAAGTCATATTAATTTCACAAAAAATCCCAAGTTAACTGAAGAGGGGAAATCAAAGTCTTCCAAACTGGTTGTAAAAGTTAGTTGTAAGCTTGAGACTAAACCCTGCCTTGCCAACAGCAAGGTTAGATGTATGCAAAATTCTGAACTAAGAATTTTAAAGTAAAAGTGATATTTGCAACTTTAGGCTCATCAAACACTATTTAGAATATTATTGAACATGAGTGAAAATTAATGAGTAGGAATTCACTAAGTATTAGAAGCCTCATAATCAGATTTATTACAAGACATAAACGTCATCATACACAGAAAAATATATTATCAACAACATCTTTAACAAAAATCTATATTCAAAGAAAGGCTGATATCATAAAACTACTTTTGCTCAAATATATTTTGATTAAGTCTAGCCTGACCTCATAAGAACTCCCAGTACTTATCCAGCTTCTATCCTGCTGTATTTCTTGTTTATGACCTCAGTAATCTTAAATATAAGATTTATACTAGATTGATCCACCCAAAGCATGTTATTTAATTAAACAAACACCAAATATTGAACAAGAAAACAGGCTGCTTGAAAATCTGGAGTTCCTTTTGCATTTAGCAATTGTTACCATTAGCCCAAAACCAAGGAAAAACTGAAAGGAGAGAAATAATCTTGAGATGTAATAGAACTAACACATCATTTACTACTCAAAAATCTCCAAACAACTGGAAAACAGACTCATAGATAAGTGATTTTTCCCATTGTCAGGCTATTAGTTACTTGTGTGTCAATAATTCACTGTCTTTGCTTTCAAATAGACTGACTTCAGAGGACAGCAGAGCTGATGAAAGAATAAAAACACTTGTCTATTCCTGAGTCACTAGAAATAAATAAAGGATGGATGAAGGAGAAATAATATCAACTCGAAGGATTGCTGTCACCCACAGGAATTTCTGTGGTATCTGCACATGGCAAAAGTTGCATATGACACTGCATTCAATCACTTCATCTTTGCACCAGTTTGTCAGGTGTCTGCAGCCATGTTGAAAACACCACAAATAAGAAGGTTAGAGCTGCATTGACTTACTGGATCACCGAGGAGGCATGGTCCACAACTAGAATCCAAGTCTGACCTCAGGCCAAGTACTAAGTCATTTATATATCTGCATCTATAGTCTTAAAATAAAGGACAAAAGAGATGAGCTTTCAGATGTCTGATAATGGCAGAAATCCTCCTTAATATGCAGAGCCTTTAGTGGAACCATTTATTGAAAGCCCAGAGATATTGCAAGTTTGTGTGTATGGTAATTGCCTTCTTTTCTGTTCAATTGATGTTCTTTATACAACCAGCCACCATTTACCAATCTAAGGGCACCAGATGGGTCTTGATATAAGAAAACGAATTTTAAAGACTTGTGCATTTTAGTCTTGATTCCTTTCATAATTTATCAAAGTACACTATTAGGCTATCCATACCTGTTTCTGTTATGATCAATGAAAGTGATCATATGGTGACTTTAAGACTAATCATTTATTTACATATTTGTTTAGTTTAGCCACCAAAACACAAGATTGCTTAACCTTTGAGTTAAATTATTTTATCGTTGACTAAGATTTCCCTGTACTCTGCATTCTCAAGTTCCAAATTAGGAATGTCTATTTTTTTCTACATATAAAATAATATTCTAATGTTGGAAGGTTGTCAAAGTGCTTGCCACTTTATCTCATGACACCTTTAAATCCCTAGTATTATTCTTTCTCATACCTTCTCTTTTGGCAAATTCTTTTAACACCAAGACCTTTTAGAGATTTGTACTATCCCTCATTTCTTTCTCACATCTCAGGAGTCCATTCTCCTTTTAAACCTGTGCTCCACAACAGCTTTTCGTGTGACAATGTTTTTCAAAAATTTTAGCTATTTAACATTCTTCATAAAAGAAGAGGTTTTATATTTCTATAATTTTATGCAGGGTTCACACAAGTAGATGTAAAAAACATTTTATTCATTAGTCATGTGTATATGGAGGCAGAGAAATAGGACATTAAAGATCAAGCATTCAAACACTGGTCACACTACTCTTTTTTCCTACAATAAAATGAACAGTTAGATAAAGTGATTCTATGTGATTTCTTGTGAAATTGAATGCCATATCTATGTAAAAGTTAACAAAAAATGAAGCAAAGAAGGAAGGAGTGGATGGCAGCAATCTTAGTTGCACATCTAACTACAGGATGCAGGTTTCTTTGTCCTTAGTTCTCCCCTTTTTGTACCTGATGGAGCAAAAAATATGTGACAAAGAAGGTCAGTCTGCCAAAGGCATTGTAGGAAATTCCACCATAGAGACAGGGGCAGGGAAAAATAAGGCAACTGAGAGAACCAGAGCTGTGTAGTCAGCACCTGTGGAGTCATATCTCAGAAAAAGGGACTGTCATTCTTATAGGCTCCAAATCCTACTGTTCCCCAAGTGTGTTAGGACAATACATTGCTTTGTGAGACCTGGGGTCCCAGAAGCAAGTGGGACTGAACACAGGCTGTAGCTAAATAATTTTCTACTCAACTGGTTCAGAATCCTCTGCAGTCTTTAGCTATTTATTGGTTGTGTCTGTATTTGGGACAATTGTATATCAACAGGAGATTTATGTCTGTTTGTGAAACAAGGATTATAAAGCAAATTTTTGTAGGATTAATAAGGAAGGCCAAATTAACTAGCATGCATAAGGCTCTGGTTTCATCCACAACACCCCAGGGAAATCATTCAAGAAGAATTCATTCAGTTCTGCAAATGAGATGAAGGCCTCATTCTGTCTCCACTGCTGGAATTCCCAGGAGTATGTTGGCTTATTTTCCCTATTAAATCATAGTGTTTCATATTTTTGATATTTCAATAATATTTATTAAAGTATTAAGAGTAAATGTAGAGAAGAGAAATTATGGAACTTGTGACTGCTGCTTACAAGCAATGGTAAAAAGATTAATTGTGTGTGTTTTCCATTTCTGATAGATGAGCTTGATATTTGTTGAGAAATAAGCTGCCCGGGATAGTATTTGCAATAAATTTCCTCCACAGTTCCCCATGCTTACATCCATTACTTCCTGGTGATTGGATGCATATATTTTTGTGATGCTATGATAAATTTGTCAAAAGGTTACAAAGGGCCCTTATTGAAGTAGTTTCAACAAATAGAAACAGATTCCCCTAAAGGCCTTTAAGACTGCTTTGAAAATTCAAAGCGCTATTTGCCCAGGTAGCAAGTGGAATCCAACTCCTCACTGATCTGAAAAGCTATTTTAAAAAGTCAAAGACAAACAATTATTGAAAGTTTTACTCTCAGAGGAATTTCTTGCTCTCAGCCATAGAGCCAGTTTTGTGGCTCTGGAGGGAAATGGGTGGCTGATGTTAGAAGGAACAAGGTACTGGATTACAAAACAATTTACCAAACACTTTGACAAGATTACCTATATAGGAGATGGAGAGACAGCTCAGTGGTTATGAGCACTGGCTGCTCTTGCAGAGGACCTGATTTTGTTTCTCAGCTCCCACACTGTAGTTTACAATCATCAGTAACTCCTGCTCCATGGGATCTGATGCCCTCTTCTGGCCTCACACAGGCAAGCTCATAGACGTTTACATAAATTAAAAAGATTATCAAACATATATTTTAGTATCCAGCCATCAATATGGAAAAGTCAAATGTTGTGTCTAGCATCACCTGTGTGTTGACCTGCTTTTAAGAACTTAGAGTGCATAGACCTGAAGCAGCTGACAGACACTCAGAGCGGATGGTAAGCAGCCACTGAGTGAGGTAACCTTTCTATTGCTAATGTGTATTCATTGGTACATTATTGTGCAATTTCCTAAAAGGTTCCAGAGTGACATTCAATGTTAAACAACAAAATGATTACAAAAATAGAAGAATCCCACTTGAGGAGGTGTATTGTATATAGATTTGGCCCATTATTTGAGCATGTGTGTGATTCAGCTAAACATTTCCTGTAGTTTCTCATACTTTTGTATGAAGGCTGGAATGTCAAGGTGTGAGACACACCACTCTCTTTACACATTCAGTCTACAAGGCCGTACTACCCATGACAAACCAGTGACTTACAAAAAAAAAAAAATAAATGAAATGTCTTCTCATTGTCCCTCTTCTCTTTCTTTTTCTACTTTGCAGTTGTAGATTTTGTTTGTTACTTTTGAGACAGAATAATGACCCACAGCCCAGTGTAACCCTGAATTCACTATTTAACTCTTGCTTCCCTGGAAATTGCACGATCTATTTCCTTCAGCCTCTTGAGTGCTGGGATTACAGGCATGTACTGTAAGGGGGGGGGGCAGCCCTTCAAAGTCCGTACACTAATTCTCAGCACAAAGGAAATTCATTACCCTGGAGGGGCCAGAGGGCAGGTTAAGTTGCAAAGGTGGACAGCAAGCAGCAGCCCAGCAGCAAGTGATTTCTTTTCTTTTTGCAAGGGTGGGTTTTTAAGGCAGGTGGAGTTCCACGCTAGAATGAGTTAGTAAATCCAGATTGGAAGTTAGCAAAATAATAAATTTTGATTGCTGGATCTTAGTGTTTTGTCATAGGAATGAGACAGTGGCCAAATAGAGGAATGTTCCTTGGGGGCTGGCTTCAGGACTGTAATCTAATGCTTTACAAGTAAGGGAGATGGGAAGGGGTAAACAGGCAAAACCCATCAATACCTTGTTTACCATGCTTGGGCTTGTGTTCGCCATGCCCAGGCCAGTCCTGCCAGAACCCTTCATGTAGCAGCACACTCAATACATCTGTATGTAAAATTGCAAGTCCTCCATCAAAAGTTCAAATTAGGGATAGGAAATATGATGGTAAAATGTAAAATGTCTGTGTTGGCCTCAGTTAAGTACAAGACTCCATGTTGGGATGCCAAAGATGGAGTTTGGATAAATGACTCTGTATTGCCTGATGAGTTTCAGCCTGAATTCAGCAGTTCACTGAGAAGCTCAGCAACACCTCAGCCCCATGGAGTCCCTGTTGCTCTTTGAACTCTGAGGTCTATGTTTCTTTTGATTGGTGTTGTTGACATCTTCTCTATTTGAACCACATCTGTCACCTCCCTGGGAAGGTGTGCTTTCATCTCCCCACTCTGCCTGCTGATATCTGCTTTCCCCATAATTTTAACAACATTGAATTGATTCTTTTGCTCTGAATATTTTATAGAAATTAGTAACAATTGAGATAATTTTTAGTTTTTATGTAAATCCATGACATCTGTCAACCTTCTCTGAGACCCCTTCCTTTTGTTCTCCCTGTACTGCTTTTGTGAATCTTATCTTGCTCCTGTGTGGCTTTGGCCTTATCATGCTTCCCCCTTTCCCACCTCTTTTCTTCCTCAGCATCTTTGACAGGAATGTCCATGTTTGTTTATTTTTTCTGTTGTTTTTGTCTGAGAAATAATCTTTTACTAGAAGTAAAAGCCTATTGAGTTCTTGCCCAGATTTTGGGTGTAAATAGTCTCTCTCAGGGTGACAGCATCCAGAGATGTTCCTGGCTGTGTGACCAACAGACCTTTGCAAGATTTAGATCAGTATTCTACTTTGAGATGCAAATGGATGACTCAGGAGACAAATGAGTGTCTCTGTGGTCTTGCAATGTCTTGCAATGTAAATTAAGTATGAAAACTTTGCTCTTAGCCTAGCATCTTAAGTTTTCAGCAAAGTCTATTCAGAGAGCCTCAATTCTGCAAAGACAAAACTTATTTATAATACAAGGTACTATAGTATGTTATTAATGCATTTTGGTTTCTCTCAACCATTAAGAACTCTGTGTTTTCAGTGTTTGTTCAATTTCAATAAAGCTCTCATGCAAGTCACCTACAGGTTCTTCTGTGAACAAACATATCATACTTTCATAGAGAACCAAGAGGACAATAATAAGTGGTATGGTAAATGCATAATTAATTTTATAAGAAACTACCATTTCCTGAAGTCATTATGTCAATTTATATTTTATAATTTTATTATGTTAACCATTTTGATAACACATATTGATAGTTTTATATTGAACCTCTCAGACTGTGATTTGCAACAACATACAAGATCACAAGACTAAACGTGATAATACCAAGAGATTTCTTAGTGTAGGAGGTCCTTCTGTTTATGTGTTGCTTTCATTGGTTAATCAATAAAGAAACTGCTTGGGCTGATAGGGCAGAATTTAGGTAGGTGGAGAAGACAGAACTGAATGCTGGGAAGAAGGGCAGAGTGAGAGACGCCATGGATCTCCTGCCTGAGACAGACACTGGTTAGAATCTTGCCAGTCAGTAAGTTACAGTCATGTGGCGATACACAGATTAATAGAAAATTGTTAAATTAAGACGTAAGAGTTAGCCAATAAGAAGTTAGAGCTAATGGCCAAGCAGTGTTTTAATGAATACAGTTTCTGTGTGGTTATTTTGGGTATAAGCTAGCCAGGTTGCAGGGACAAAGGGCCCCTTCCTCATGCAACAATTTCTGAATGTACAGCTAGCAAAAATTAAGATCAAATACTATAATGAACCTAAGTGGTTTCTGCTCATGCGTGCTACATCATGCAACATGCTCACTTTGCAACTGAGGGCTTCCCCACAATGTTCACCCCAAGTGTACCCTGCCTGAAACATCTCAACATCAATTTGGTCCTTTGTATGTTACAGACCACAGTGTTTTTAATGTACATCAAACACTTTCTGCCTTCATTAATCATAATGCTTTTATTTGGAAACCAAAAACTTTTAACATTTTCTTACCATCATTCCTCATCATGTATCAAATTAGTCAATCTTTGGACTGTGTTAGATTTTTTAATTGTAAATTCCTGTTTGAAATATTACATAAATTTACTCAGTAAAATAGTGCTTACTATAATATAAAATGGTGCAGGTATATACTCTAGAGATAATTATAATTCACAAGAATTCCCTTAGAAAAATAACTTTGGTATGAAATTTGAAATTATAGAACAATTTCTTTCTATTAACTAAGATTCTCAAAAATATTTCCCAATTTTCAGGTGCAGAAATTCTAAGTAGTAATGCATATTACCCATCTTCCTTCATATTTGTCCTCTAGTTTCCATTATCATGATGTCTTTACTACTCATGCCGGATACAAACCTACTAATCCGTCCATTTACCAATTCATAAATATCCATGAGGAAAGCTGCCTATATACCAAAGACCCAAACTGGACAGAAAGGTTATTAGTGCAAATGAAACCAACCAACAGTAGGGTGTCTGTGTGCATTTGCTCCTAGTCAATAACTGAACAACTTTGTGCATCTAGGTCTGGCAGCATATTCTCTTAAATAACAACATATTTCTGGAAAGCCAGTATGGCTAGGTACTGCTGTGGATTCTACGTACGCAGTGGGTAAGATGGGGTGATCAGATGCTTAAGTGCCATCCTTGACTACCCAGTAAATTTTAAATCTCAGCTTGATACATAGGAAGCATTGTTGCAGAATATTCATTTACATTACAAAGATGTATCTCAGCCTGAGGTGACTTCGGATTGGTTAATAAAGAGCTAATGGCCAATAGCTAGGCAGTAGGTATAGGTGAAACTTCTGGGCAGGGAGAGATAACTGGGAGGAGGAATCTAGGTTTGTGGTTTTGCCAGCATCAGATGTGTTGGGAGCAATTGGATGTGCTGTACTAAGAAGAGGTAACCAAGCTACATGGCAGAACATGTGTTAATACAAACAGATTAATTAATTTATAAGAGCTAGTGGAAAAAAAAAGCCTAAGCTAAGGCTAAGCTTTTGTAATTAATAAGTCTCTGGGTCTTTATTTGTAGGATGGTCCTCTAAGAAAGTCTGAGAAGAAACCGTAGTACAGATAACTTTATCAAAAGTAAAACAAAAATAAGCATAATAATTAAAATATCTAGAATCAATATATAAAAAATAAACTCAGGAAAGCATCATGTGCTGAGTGTATCAGTATCGGCTGTAGAAATAGTTGTACAGAAATTGGAAATATTTTAAAGGCAGCAATATTGATTCTCCCCAGCAATACCCATTGATAAATCATCCTTCTAACGCTAATGGATAGAAAATAATTTATCTCTCTCGTTTTAGGTAAGGCAATTAGGACACAATTTAGTTCAAATACTGAATTTAGCAACTATTGAGCCATACCCACAGCCATAAACTTATGTAGGGAAATGGATGCAAAAATTTTATTGGTCAAATGCAAAAAAAATGCTCAAAAAACATTTGGACCACAGGGCTACACATATTCATTAGTAACAGGAACTGTTTGATTGAAGAATGGTAAAGTGGCTTCATGACTTTTAAAAAGCAGAAATTTTAATTATGCAATAGAGTACTGCGATCTGAGATAGCAGTCTAAAAGGTAGAAGTTTACTGTAAAATGGTTGACAAATACATGCAAGCCACACTGTATAGTATCTGTCTTAACCATTGTCTTTGTAAATCACAACACTTATTTTGTCTCCATATTCTCATTTATTCCATTATATCTTCTATTCAAATATTTACTGTGAGATTCCCCAATTACACAACTGAACTTATTAATTTGGTGAATGAGTGATGTTGACTTCACTGGAATCTAGTCATATTTAAGGAATAGAAAACTTTTATGGTACCAAGAAGTCCATCCGGAGGGGTAAGTGTGTGTCTGCCCAGCCAGCAGGACACCCTGGGAACAGAGTACAGGCATCCTCCAATCCCCTAAACTTTCTGGACATTCAGCAGGACTACTCCTCAGCTACTGGCTTTATCTATCCATCCCAGCTTGCCCCCAAGCACCCTCTTCCATCTGCAGGGTGCTAGGATCCCCCAACTCAGCCAGCTTCAAGACTGAGGGCCTGGGGACACAGTGGTGAGTGCTAGTGCTACAGGGGTTTCTTTGTTCAATGGAGCCAGCACCTTCCAAGCCTGCCCTATTGTCTGCAAGGTCCCTGGCCAGAAAGAGGCCCTGCTCCTGTACCAAGAGATCCATCCAGAGAGGTAAGTGTGTGCCTACCCAGCTGGCTAGATGCCCCAGGAATGGAGTACAGGCACCCTCCAATCCCCTAAACTTTCTGGCCATTCATGAGGACTTCTCCCCAACTACTGGCTTTCTCTAGTTACCCAATCCCATTTTTCCCCAAGCACTCCTTTCCATCTGCGGGGTCCTTAGATCCACCACCACAGCCTACTTCAGGTTTGAGGGGATCTGAGAGCCAACTCCAGTGCTGAGGGGTTTTAAGAGAGGGCAGACCAAGAGAAAACCCCAAGTACACAGCCACAGCAAAGATTTGACCAAGATGCCAAGACTCTCCTGACCGCATTTGAAGGAAGAGATGGACAGGCGCCAATGCAAAACTTCCTCCAACAACCTGTAAAGCAACATGATAACACCAGAATCCAATGGACATGCAACACGAAGACTTGAACATCCTAACCCAGAAGAAGTAGAAGAAATCAACTTTAAATGTAACCTTATGAAAGTGATAGAGACCCTAAACAGGAGGTGGAAAACTCCCTTAAAGAAATGGATGAGAAGACTAACAAAAAGTTTGAAGGAATGAATAAATCCGTCAAAGATACCCAAGAAAACAAACAAAAAGGAATCAAACAGGTAGTGTAAACAGTTCAATACTTGAAAACTGAAAAGGAAGCAATGAAGAAAGCACAAACCGAGGGATGGCTGGATATGGAAATATTGGTAAATGAACAGGAACTACAGAGACAAGTATAACCAATAGAATACAAGAGATAGAAGAAAGAATCTCAGATTCTAAAGATACTATAGAGGAAATAGACTCATTGATCAAAGAAAACAGCAAATCCAACAAATTCTTACCACAAAACATCCAGGAAATCTGGGATACCATGAAAAGACCAAACCTAAGAATAATAGGGGAAGAAGAAGGAGAAGAATTACAGCTCAAAGTCCCAGAAAATATATTCAACAAAACTATAAAAGAAAACTTTCCCAGCCTAAAGAAAAATATTCCTATGAAGGTACAAGAAGCATACAGAACACCAAATAGACTGGATCAAAAAAACAAAAAAAGCATCCCCTCTCCATATAATAATCAAAACACAAAACATACAGAATAAAGAAAGAATATTAAGAGCTGCAAAGGAAAAAGGTCAAGTAACATATAAAGCTAAACCTACCAGAATTACACCTGACTTCTCTATAGAAACCATGAAAGCCAGAAGGTCTTGGATAGTTGTGCTGCAGACACTAGGAGACCATGGATGCAAGCCCAGACTACTATACCCAGTAAAGCTTTCTTTCACCACCGATGGAGAAAACAAGATATTTCAAGACAAAAACAGATTTAAATAATGTGTAGCCACAAAACCAGCCTTACAGAAAGTACTAGAAGGAAAACCACAACCCAAAGCCAACAACACCCATAATAACACAGGCATCTAACAACCCTTTACCAGCACAGCTCAAAGAAGGGAAACACAAACTCTACCACCAATAAATAAATAGATAAATAAATAACTGAAGTTAACAACCACTGGTCATTAATATCAATTGACTCAATTCACCTATAAAAAGGAACAGGTGAAGAGAATGGATACAAAAGCTTCTTC
This sequence comes from Arvicola amphibius, assembly GCF_903992535.2. Lineage (NCBI taxonomy): Eukaryota > Metazoa > Chordata > Mammalia > Rodentia > Cricetidae > Arvicola > Arvicola amphibius. Next base: position 118,881,981 of record NC_052058.2, on the reverse strand, counting down.
CTACTTTCATTGGAATATCCTTTTAAGGGTTGGAAAAGTTTTCTTCTAAATTTTGTTGAATATATTTTTCTGGGACTTTGAGCTGTAATTCTTGTCCTTCTTCTTCCCCTATTATTCTTAGGTTTGGTCTTTTCATGGTATCCCAGATTTCCTGGATGTTTTGTGGTAAGAATTTGTTGGATTTGCTGTTTTCTTTGATCAATGAGTCTATTTCCTTTATAGTAACTTCAGCGCCTGAGGTTCTTTCTTCTATCTCTTGTATTCTATTGGTTATACTTGTCTCTGTAGTTCCTATTCATTTACTGAGATTTTCCATATCTAGAGACTCCTCAGTTTGTATTTTCTTTATTACCTCCACTGCAGTCTTCAAGTCTTGAACTGTTTACTTTACCTGTTTGATTGGTATTTTTTGTTGTTGTTGTTGTTTTTCTTGGGTATCTTTGAGGGGTTTATTCATTTCTTCTAACTTTTGTTAGTCTTCTTCTCCATTTATTTAAGGGAGATTTTACTTCCTGTTTAAGGGTCTCCATCATTTTCATAATGTTACGTTTAAAGTTGATTTCTTCTACTTCTTCTGGGTTAGGATGTTCAAGTCTTCCTGTTGCATGTTCACTGGATTCTAGTGTTGTCATGTTGCTTTTCAGGATGTTGGAGGAATTCTTGCATTGGTGCCTGCCTATCTCTTCTTCTCTGGATCTCCTTAGCATGGAAGCAGGTCACCTGCCAGGTTCTAAGGACCTCTTCGGATCCCCTCAGCATGGGAGCAGGGCCCCTTGCCAGGCTCTAGGACCTCACAGACAAAAAGCTTTTTTTTTTTTTTTTTTTAGACAAGGTTTCTCTGTAGCCTGTCCTGGTTTGGTGCCTGTCCTGGAACTAGCTCTTGTAGACTAGGCTGGCCTTGAACTCACAGAGTTCTGTCTGCCTCTGCCTCCCAAGTGCTGGGATTAAAGTTGTATACTACCACTGTCCAGCGAAGTCATGTTGTCTTACATGCTTTGGAGGATATATATTTTTGTTTTTTATTTATTTTCTTTACTTTTTTCTCATTTATGTAAAATGGATACATTTCTTATACAATATATCCTGTTTATATTTTTCCTTCTATCTATGCCTCACAGATCCGCCCTTTCAAATTCCTCTTCTATCTGAATCAACTCCTTTTCTGTTTCTCATTAGAAAAGAACAGGCTTTTAAGTAATAACTAAACATAACAACACAAGTCATCACATCAAAATTGGCAAACCAAGAAAAGAGCCCAAAAGAAGGCACAAGAATCAGAATCTCACACATTTACACAATCAGGATTACTATAAAATACTAAACTAAAAGCTGTAATATGTATGCAGAGGAACTGTTGAAGACCTATATGGGCCACAAGCTTGCTGTTTCAGTCTCTAAGAGTTCATATATGCCTTGCTCAATTGATTCAAATTATCTTGTTGTCCTGGTGTCCTTCATCCTCTCTGACTCTTAAAATGTTTGCATCTCTTCTTTCTGATAGGTTGCCTAAGCTCTGATGGAATGGAATGGAATGGAATGGGCATTTTCCATTTAGAGATTTAGAGATGTGTGTTCCCAGGTTTCTCTAACTGCATAATGCCTGTCTGCTGGTCTCTGTACTTGTTCTTGTGTTCAGTGAGAGCAAACTGCTTTGATGATGCCTATATCAGACACTGCTCTATTAATGTGGCAAAATATCTGAATATCTTCACTTTACCTCTATTTTTTAAAGATCTGTAATATTTGATTTTATTCTAGGTCTCTGGGATATCTAAGGGACATACATGATTTTTAATATTTATTTGTTTTAGGCTCTTTAACCTGAACCTTTTTATTTTAATGGTTATATAATTACATGGCTATATTTCTTTATTTTTGTTCTTGGAATCACTAAGTTCCAAAGTTTTTTATAATACTGCTGTTTAGCATTCAGAAGTGTGCTCTATAACATTAGATAAATTGAATTATTGATTTCTTGATTAATTGTATCAAGGTGAGATGTCCTTGCTGTATATGTGCTGCTTGACCGAATTAAAGAGGTGTCAAGCCCAATGGTTAGAACAAGAATAAGATGCAGTATGAAGAAAAGTGAAGAAGAGAGTGTAGGGGAGAGAGTAGGTGGAGTCCAAAGAGATTAGACTGATGTAGCCACGAAGAAAGGAAAAGATACCAAAACATTACAAACAGTAAGTCACAGCCTCCTGTTGATACATAGATTAAATAGAAACGTTAGTAGGTTAATTTAAGTGTAAAGAGCTAGTTAGGTAATAAAGCCGTGAGTAAGGTAGGAAGTCCAAACAGGTGTTAAATTAAAAGTGAAGCCAGCTGATTGTGTTTAAAATTTGGGGACTAAAATGGCTGTGCAGGGCCAGGAGCAGAACAGAAAACTGCTCCACCTACACAGCAATAGTCTCGTACAATGCCAAATCCTAATACAATTTATATAATGTGCTATTACTTTCTCAGACTAATTAGAGAAGAATAAATTTGCATGATCCAATGTGGAAAATTGTTGGGCTTGACTTATGTGTCCTGGCCAGTTACATGCATATTATTTGCAATGATTTTTTTTAACAAGTGTCAATGATTTCTTATCTAACACATTCATTAACAAGGAATCAGTGGGATGAGAAATCTATTCTCTAGAACTTTTTGAAGGAACTTGTCTTGTTTTGGTGCTTTTCTTTAAAAAAAGATTTAGATTTCTATATCTAAGACTGATTTATATCTTTTAAGGCAAATGCCAGAGTCCTCTTTGATGTTAGAACTCTTGTGTGGTAGCGCAGCTGTAAAATTCCTAACTAGCAGCCTCAGCTTTCCTCAGTGAGCAACACAGGCCCAAGCCTAGCAATACTATCTTGCTACAGGAAATGATCATCCTTACCTGAGAGGTTTTGTAATCACATTGTCTGACTGACTTCAAGATTGTAGCTAAACCATCTCAAAGTCTCTGGTTTTCCTCACACTCATCCTGCTGGTAGATTCTCCATGGCATTTTGATCAACTGTGTAAGGTGACTAAGGAATTTTTCCACTGTGAAGATGATGGGTGATGTGACAAGAAGATGGAAGCTGTCCAAGCCCTTGGCCTAGGTAGGCAGTTGCTGTGAGAAATGGCACCAACCGAAGACAGCATCATCAATGGCAATTTTGTTTATTTTTTATGAACGCCAAAATAATGAATCAGTTTCTAAATCTGTAAATAACAAGTAGAAAGAAGCAGAAATAAAAAGTCAGTTAGAAGAAAGAAGATCAATTAAAGCCAACTAAGAGAACATAGAGCAGTATTCATAGGGGGGCAAGAACACGGAACTGTTCTCATGCCATGAGGCATGAAAAAGGGGAGTTCTGGTCTAACCTGCCAATGAAAAAGCCTCTATTTCTCATTGTCTGTCGTCACATAAGAAAACTTACTTCAAATGTAAATATGGTGTCACTGGAGCATTGTCCCTATTTTCCCTTTCGCAATGTGTTTACATAAACTAGCATTTGTCTCTGTAATTTATTCATGATGTCTATGGAAGGTTGGAAACTGTAACAATGAATTCTCATTTTCAACTTAATAATTCAGCAAATCATATCACCTCACATTCAGTAATCAAAAATGAGAGCAAGTCCATATGCACAGGGTACAAAGTTATGATGAATAATAGGCACAAAATCAGAGCCAGCTCTAAAATTCCCACTAATATTATAATATGCAGCTACCACAAAATGATAATAGCTGCATTTATGAGCCCATTTCTTTGTTAAAGACTCTGACGAGCTCTGTGGAATCTTGTTTACATTTACTTCTCTTAGAAGCATTGAGACAGCCCATATCAATAATGACTTTTTACAAACTCTGTAAAGTAGAACTGGCAAAGTGGTAAATACTGAATGAGGTGGGATCATTACCAAAGCACACCTCTGCAGCCAAAGTCCCAGCATGCAACACTGGAGATGCTTTGGAGCAAGTGCCAGGTGCTTTGATGATTAGAGAAGTATAAACAAGAGAGGACCAGCTGCTGATAAACAGGCACATGTGACAGTTTGTTTCTGTAGCAGTTAGCAGATGGTTTTCCTCAGAAATTGTTTCTGAGATGACACAAGGAAATGGGATCATTTAAAATCATTGTAGAAATGCAGCTGAGCTTTATAGAGCACCAGAATTCAGTGAAAAATATAATAATCTCTTTAACTTCAAAAATCACTGAAATTAAAAATAAATTTTCCTACTCCCTTACTCCCTGAAGTTAAACAATTTAACTTTCTATAGTCCTAATTTGATAGAGATTCTTATGTTGAAAAAGAAAAGTTTGCTTTAAAAAAATACAAAAGACATCCTGTCTTTGATGAGTTCCTAAATGTTTCCAATTTCAGATGAAGGGCATTATTTGTTGTTATGACAATCACAGTTAAAACCACAAGACTAAACTTGAATGCTGGATACCCAGAAGAGACCCATGAATTCTTTGACTTGGACAATATTAAGCCGTCCCGGGGTTCCTTACTGCATGGTGTAATGTGTCTTTTGTTTTTTTTTTTTTTCCTTTTTTTTTCTTTTTCCATGACAATATATTTTCACTTGAAGTAAGTTTTCTTCTGTTATGACAAACTCCCAGAAATGAAGGCTTTTTGTGGCTTTCAGATTATCAGGTTAGGTCAGAACTCTCCTTTGTCATGACTCCCGGAATAGTTTCATTTAAAAAATAAAGTAACTCCACAATCAGAAAAGGCCTAGTAGATCTCTATGTAAAACTAAATCCAGTAAAAAAAATAATAATACTGAATTTTTTCTGGTCTGCTCCCAGTCCCTGCATTGATGCACTGAAAGACATAACAGATAGAAAACTCTGAATCAACTAGTATATTCAATACTGATAATGGCATGATCTGAAGAAATTAAAAAGAACAATTTTAAGGTAATGATTCAAAAAATCTACTTATTACACATTTTCCCTTTGATAGTACAAGTTGCTAGATGTCATGCCCTAGCAGGAAGACTCAGATGATCTTGTCAAAGAATGCCATGACTTCCATCCAATGACTGGGAAAGGTGGGTTCTAGAATTCCACAGACTGCAGTACATTTCCTTTATCCAACCAATATACCTGTGAGCAAGTTCTTTCGCTCCTGGCATCCGAGTATTCCATGAATTGATACAGTGATTTAGGTTGACATTGTTGTCCTAGAAATGGTATTGCACACATAATCCTCAGAATTCCAAGCCTCTGAGTGAGGTAGATTCTTGTGGATAATTGGACTATTCCTCAAAAATGATGGAGTCAGCCAGTCTCAAAGAAGCTCAATAGATGCCCTGCTATGACAGAAGCTCCTATCTTTTCTCAAGAATAAAATCATTTCAAAAAGTATTGTCCCTTTGTCAATTAAGTCATAGGAACAGAAGCATAACATCCACACATCTCTCCCTGTGCCAAAAGCTTTAAATGTCTCTAAACCCTGCTCATGACCAGTGTTACAGCAAGAGTTCACAGGACTCTCAAGCATCTTAAGTTGTCAGTGAAGAAGTCATCATCTTGTCTTCAAGTCTGCATCTGTCATCTCTGTGTAAACCGAATATTGGTTGTAGCTTATGCTTTCATCTAATGACCCATATTTCTATAAATGGTGACATTAATCAGTCATTTAAATGCAAATGTCTCCTGAAATGTTCATGGGTTAGAACTGTAATAGCCACAGTGCAGAATTTCTTGCAATAGCAATTTTGACTGAAATCTATTTTAGAAATTTAACAGATTGTACAAAAAGAAATTATTTTAGAATGGAAGACAAAAAAGTATTTGAGATGATGCATTCTTCTTGCTTTTTATTCCTTAGAAACATATAATTCTACTACAAATAAAATATTACATTTAAAAGTAGATTTGTTTCAATAAACCTTGCATTTTGATATTATCAGTCAATCATGTAAGTGCATTTTCCTACTTTTGTTTTTAATTTTAGAATTTGCATTTCTATCATTGAGGAATAACTTACTGCTTTGTTGTAGCAATAACAAATTGCTTGAGACTGATTAATTTATAAAGATCTGATACTTATTTCTTATAGTATTGAGGGTAAAAAGTACAAGATGCAGTGCCAAAAAATTGTCAAAAGTTTTTCTTGCTATTATAATAGCTTGAATAGTAGAATCAATGAGGCAGGGAAGTATCCTTGATATTGAAATGAAGTCCCCACCCTGAAAAAAGCAGATCTCTCCAATAGCAGCCTGTTTGAACTCACTCATAAGAATGGGCACTCTCAGAACCTCAAGACCACATGGAGTTCCCTCCTCTTTACAGTGTTACAATGGAAATTAAATTTGGCATTGAGTTTCGGAGGGAATGCACAAACACAGCTGGGATGACAAAGAGAAACAAAAGTCAAGTGGATGAATGCTATAGTTACCAATACTTTTGTTCAGGAAATACACGAAAATGGTTCTACTACCTCTTCCTAGTTGACAGGCAAATACTTATCACTCTCCTTTTCTGATTATTTTGTTTATATTTATTGTATTGTATTTTTCTGAGGTAAAGGAAATTGATAATAAGATGTGGTAAGACTGGGTATGAAAAACAACTAAAAACATCTCAAGCTTAACACACATTACTAAATGAGTATAGTTTTCAGTTACTGTTATTCACAAGATACTAACAAGTTTCAAAATTTAGTGATGATGAGATAATGAAAGACAGGATCATGGACACCTGAGAACATATGTGATAATGTAGACATTAGATAAATGTCATTATGATACATAGGAAAAACAAGAAAGAAAAACAAGCCTTCAGACCCCTGGATCCTTCGAATTCTGAACTGTGTAGAAAAACATTTATAAAATAAACTATCTTCTAATTTCAATATAGCTTCTATAGCACAATTAATAGAAACCCAGAGACAAATATTGTGGTTTAACCTAAAGGTCAGAAAAGCAAAACACCCAGCCACTGACTCTTACCTCTACCTCAGTCCAAAATCGAGGTTCTGCCTCCAGGAAACTTAGAATGAGGCTGTGTATGTGAAATGTCTCCTCCTATCTTATATTACTTTCTAGGACTGGTATTAAAGGTGTACACCACTACTGTCTGGTTTTTATGGCACACTAGTATGGCGATTGGGACTAAGTTGTGTGTTATCACTGCTTTAGGTCTATAAGGCTAACCAGTGGGGCTGTTTTGCTCTCTGATCTTAGGGATATTGTCTGGGTTTTGCCTTGACCACACAGGTGGGATTATACTATAATTAGCTGAAAGAGAAATGTTTGGGACTTTGTGGGAACACATAACCCTGGTGTGGGTATTTCAGTTGTATATAGTCTAGCGAGATCAAATATCATAAAGCTCATAAGTAGTATTAAAGATTCAATAGAGACATCAAGTGTTCTCCAATGCCTTTCTATCAGAGAGAACAGATAGTGTAAATATTTTAGGTTGTATTAAATGCTTTCATTATTGTATCAAAATAATTGTAGAAGGAGATTTTAAAAAGCAAAAACTACTATATCAACTTACCGTTCTAATGACTCATGATTGTAGTGGTTGCTTGAACTTCTATCATGTTAAAATGTAGGCCATGAATGGTAAGAAAGTGATTCTTAGATCTCCAACTGACAGATAGGAATCCAACATTGGAATAACCAAGTTGGTGTGCTCATTCTCTAGGGGAAAGATAATTTCCTTCTGCTCTCGGGGTTTCTTATTTGTTTATAGTATGTAGGGTTGAGCTTCAATGAAGCTTCTATATTGGTTGTATATTGTGTTTCTCTTTGTTCAGAGTCATGTTTGGGCAGCCATGTTGGTGTCATTTATCTAGCATAGTATCTGACTTTTATACTTTGTTGGCAGCAAAGTCCCCAATCATCTGTATCCTACAATCTTTCCACCTCCTATTCCACAATGATCCCTGAGTCTTAGGTGCAGGAGTTGCTTTGTAGATGTATCTACTGGGACTTGGGCTCTGCAACTCTAACATTTTGATTGGTTTGGACTTTCTGAAATGGTCTCTCTATTTTACAAGGAGAACTCTCCTTGATGAGGAGGAGTACACATTACCAGTAGGATTAAGAACAAATATTTATAATGCAGGTGTATGGGTTGTGCTGGTTTGGTAAACTGGTGTGGGACAATGGTCTGTATTCTGTCAATTATATTTTAAATTAATTCTGATTGGCCAGTAGCCAGTCAGGAAGTATAGGTGGGACTACCAACAGGAAGTAGAGGTGGATCAATGAGAACAGAAGAATTCTGGGAAGAGGAAATCTTGGTGTGCAGTGTGACCCAGCCACAGAAGAAGCAAGATGTGACTGCCCCACCAAATAAGGTACCAAGCCACGTGGCTAACATAGACAAGAATAATGGGCTAATATAAGTTATAAGAGTTAATAAGAAGTCTGAGCTAATGGACCAATCAGTTTATAACTAATGTAGACCTCTATGTAATTTCTTTGGGACTTAATGATTGTGGGAACTGGGTAGGACAGAAGCCCCAACAACAGTAAATGGGTCATTGTATATTCTCTGCCAAGGTCCATGACTTAACTAGTCCTGGGTAGTTGGCAAGGTTTCTTATACTAGGAGCCATTATTTTCATCTTGTTGAACTGGTGGTAAGTCAGCTTTTCTAACTTACCCCATTTCTTTTTAACTATGTTTTGCCTTTGGACTTTTACCTTGCTTTATTCTATATATTACTTTTCTTTTTACTCAGTGGCTGGTTGTGTAGCTGGATGACTGACCCCTGGTATGCTTCTCTCTGTTGTAGGAGAGTTGCTTGTTCATCCAGCCACACCGAACCAAAATAACCACACAGAAAACGTATTAATTAAAACACTGCTTGGCCCATGAGCTCTAGCTTCTCTTTGCCTAACTCTTACATCTGAATTTAACCCATCTCCATTAATCTATGTATCGCCATGAGGCTGTGGTTTACTGGGTAAAATTCCTAGTATCTGTCTCTGGTGGCTCCATGGCATGTTTCACCAACTCCACCTTTCTTCCTCCCAGCATTTGGTCACATCTTCCCCTCCTACCTAAGTTATGCCCTATTAACAGGCCAAGGTAGTTTCTTTATTCATTAACCAAGAAAAGTAACACAGAAACAGAAGGACCTCCCACACCACTTCTACTTTTTCTTTTCTTGCTCCTCCCTCTTCCCTAGATTTTTCCTACTATTTCTTCTTTTTTGCATGCTAGTTCCACCTATCCTTTGTGCTGTATAGCTATTGGATGTTCAGGTCTTTATTAGACTATATTTAGGCAAGCAAAGTAACACAGCTTTACAGAGTTAAACAAATACAAAATAAAAGAATGCAACATATCTTTGCATACCTAGACAAATATTTCACAACATAAAGAATTTAACACATCCTGAAATATTCTACAATAGAATCATTACTAGGGAGGACTGTTGGTTGTTTATGTCCTTTGGAAGCTAGTATGATACATTCAGCTGCTGTGAAGTCCTTGGGGAGGGGGCATTCATATCAGTTATAGCTCAGAATACTTGATTTTGAAGTGTATAGTATCTTCAGCAAAAGGGACTTGCCTTTTACCTCTGTGGAGTAACCAAGAACAATGGTAATAGGTTGTATAGTTTGTGAGTCTCTCTGACAATTCTTATTTACTGAAATGAGGGTTCTCATATCTGGGTTTTTGGGTAAGTTTTTTGTTAGATGATCTTTGCTCTGGAGGGAGCAATACAAGCCCCAGTGGGGAAAAAATGTCACTTTAACTACATATGTATATTTATGCACCACCCTACAGTTATTAGCTTTATTTTAGGTAGAGAGTTAAGGACTATTTATTCCTTATATTTCAGAGAAAAATCTTTAATTTTCTGATAATCTTTGAGGTAAAAACTGAACATTCTATTGTGGGCTTTCTATATCCAAACATAGTATTGAATCGACCTAAAATGAAGAAGAAGGAAAAGTCATTTTGGTCTAAGTTATTAAAACTTAAGGTATATCCAAGGAATTTGGTAGCAAATCTAATAAGTTTAAAAAGATTGCATTTAAATTCTAGAGAGGATAGAAATCAAGTAGGGTATATTTCTTAGAATAATTTGAATATTGCTACATCTTTCTTAGAATATTTTGAATATTACTACTAAGTTTATAAAAGGAAGTAAAGGTTCTTGTCATTATTCTGGCACAATTAATAGTGCTATAACTGAGTCATTGTTTTCTGTGAAAACACAACACATTTCCAAGTTGTCAGGATAGTATTTATCACATATTTAAACTATCTGTGATCAGCAACATGAAAATTACTATTATTTTTTTATAATTGGCCAATTAAATATATATGAATCTTGTTTTATTTGATAAAACTGTTGCCCTAATGAGTCATAATAGTGAATTTTCAGCAAATAAGTATTGAGTTTTGTTTATTATTATTATATAATTAAGTGAATGTCATACTTACTAATTCCTTTAGTGCATAAGCTTCAATTAATTTTGGCATAGGGAGACATACAAGGTGTCTGTAGCCTTTCTAGAACTTTAGGCTCATTGAAGGTTTTGATAGTAAGGGCACACAGTAGCTGGGAAATTATTTGATTTCCACTCATCTGTCTCTTTGGTGATCTGTATCATCAATTTCCATATAATTAAAAATAACAACGACCTAGCAACATTTAGTTTTGGAAGATATTAAAACATAAAATAAGAGTGAAGTTAATGATGAACTTCTAAACATCAAAGTTATGGGTAATAGCCTTTCAAATGCTGTTAGTAACTAGTCATATGGGAAAGTTCTGACAGAAATGCATTAGGCCTAAACAGTTTGCCTGGCTCAAATGAGATGCCATCAACATAAAAAAGGGAAGCTTTGTGGTCACAAACAAAAATATAAAAGGTACCACAGAAAATATAATTGGTGATCTTAAATTTGATTAGTGATTCTGGTCTGTGTGTTTTCCCTTTATAGGGATAAAATTTTGTCAACAGATTGAAAACATTCATCTTTCATCATGCATAATCATGTTAGTGTATAACAAGCAGGATAATGCAGATACCATTAAATCCTAGGCAAGGAATCACTTATTCAGATTCAGTTAATCGAACTTTGATAGCACCAAAGGTGCTACGTTGGTCACAACTTACAGTTTTAACTGTGTTGATTTGTTAGTTTTAGAGCCTAGCAGGAAGAAGTGTTCTTTGAAGAAGATGTGTTGCTTAGGAAGTCTAGGGAGAAAGATTAGGATACTTGAACAATGGAAGATATTTCCTTGAATACAGCATTCATTGTCTGATTTAAAAAATTCATAAAATTAGCAACACTGAGCAGCAACCACACCCCTCAGATGTTTTGTGTTACTTTGTTTATTAAAACGATGCAGAGGAGAACACACTGATGAATGATCACAGGAGCCTGACCCTGTGTAAAATGCCACTGAATATATTTATCTCATGCTCATAGTTAAATTGTGCCACAGATGACATGAACAGTGTCTGAGGCCTTTCTGAAGGATACATTTAACTGTGTGTAGACAAATGAGTGAGATTTGGAAAAGAGAAAATATCTAAAGGAGAGAAAGGTATGAGAAGTAAGGATAATGATTTAGCCCTTCCACAATTACTGTGTCTCTTTGCATTCATATAAGATCCTACACTTTCTCATATTTTCAGCATCCCCAGACAGTGGACTGTGACTGCAGCCCTCCAATTTGAAGTATTAGTTGTCTCTATTTTTACCTGGCCAAAACATTCCACAGCACAAGTACAAAGATTGCCATGTCTCTGGGAATAAATATAACATCTTTTCTAAAATTCTGATCTTTCTTCATCATCACCCAGACATATCATACAATATAGTCTTCTCATTGTTCCCTAGAAGTTTTTCATCATATCTAATGACTACATAGACTTTAATCCATTTGTATCCATTCTCTCACTCTCACTCTCGCTGTCTCTCTCTCTTTTGCTTTCTCTGTCTTCCTTCCCTACTATCTCACTAGCTTGCTTGCTTTACCAACACACACTAGTATAATAGAAAGGCTCTTTCCTCCAGCTCTTACATTGCACCATCCTTCCAGAGGAACTCTGTAGGACTCTCACAAAGCAGACACGCCACTCCTTCCCTTTGCTTCTCTCCTTTCACTTCAGAAAACATTTTTATTATATACTATGGGAGGTTGATGATTTCTGTTGGATGTAACATGATCATAGCTCACTTGCAGAACTCAGAATTCATGTTTTTACTTCTTGAAGTTGAAATAAAATGGTGTTCTTTAGGAAAAGAAAGACCACTGGAAGGAAATAACCAGCTCCCACGGTAGTAGCAGCAAATCTTAGTGAGCACAGGACGCTGACATCTGCTCCACATCCATGTTTTCCCTTGAATACCCCATGGGGTTTTCTCTCCTTGATCTCTGCATGGAGGTAAACACCATGTGTTATAATCCCTCAATCTCTCAGTAGTTATTTTCAGTTCTCAGAGAGATATTTTCTTCCAGTGGAACTGGAGAGTACAATAGTAAGAAGAAGACAAGACAAAAACAAAAAAACAAACAAAATCCATACCAAACGAACCAGGACTTGGGAGGGAGAAAAAACCTGCAATTAAGTATATCATGAAAATAAACAAACATTTTTGAGTTAAAAAAGTAAGCCTTCAGATTAAAATTAAGACAACATTTGTAATGTACCTATTGCAAAGGATAGAGGAATAAGACAGACAGAGCAATGATGGAGGAGTGTCTATGTGTTAATTTCATTGGTTAATAAAGAAACTGCCTCAGCCCTTTAATAGGACAGGAAATTAGGTAGGTGGAGTACACAGAACAGAATGCTGGGTAGAAGGCAGTGAGGCAGATGCTTCAAGCAGTCGCCATGCTTCTCCTCTCTGAGAAGGATGCAGGTTAAGATCTCTCCTGGTAGGCGACCACCTCGTGGTGCTACACAGATTACTAAATATGGATTAAAGCAAGATGTGAGAATTAGGTAATAAGAGGTTGAAACTAATGGACCAAGCAGTGTTTAAATGAATACAGTTTTCATGTAATTATTTCGGGTGTAAAGCTAGCCAGGTGGTGGGATGCAGCTCCCGCAGCTCCATCTACAGATTGGCACCCAATGTGGGGCTAAATCCACTTAAAAACCTGAGAGGGCTTTTAAAAAAGGGAGAGAGAGTTTAACACAGCTTTTTGCTGTTTGATAGGACATGCCATAGAGCAATTTCCTGTTTCAGCAATAGTGGCAGAAAAAAAAGTTGCGTCATTTTAAAACGCAGCTTCCTGTGCTGTGCCGCCAGAGTGAACTCTGGCTATAAAGCATTTCAATGGCTTTTATGGGACTGGATGTTTGTGTACCCGCTCGGGATTGAGAAGAAAGTACTCTTGAGACCATGCCAGTGGCTCAGTGCTCCCTGCCTGCACCTGGGCAGATGGCAGAATCAGGCTTAGGCTAGCGGGAGAGCATGGCAGATTTCTTCCACCATGCAGAGAGATGTTTCCAGGCTGTGCAGTGCTCTGCATGGCAGATTTGGATGTAACTCAGTTTAAAAGATCATTCTCAGAGTTAAACAGCTACGGCTTGCTTGATAGCAATGTGGACTTGCTGTTTGCCTGGAACTGCACATGGCTCAGGGGAACCAAATGGCTCTGAGGCTGGAGCAGCTAACTCCGCCATGCTGAACTGTGCTGATCACAGACAAAAACTATCATAATTTCCATAATAACAGCACAGTTAAAATTTAGACTGGGCAGAAACCAGGCTGTACCATAGTACCTCTACATGGTGAAATTTAATTTTTTAAAAAAGTGCTTAGCATTTTAAGAAGTGTTCCTTGATAGTAAAAAATTACAGATTCACAATAGGACAGATTCAGATATAAAAGACTTTTAAATGGGTCACAATGTTGGATAAATGTACGTAGGCTTGAGGAAAAAAGAAAAAAAAATATATAAAATAAAGTTAATGCCTTTAAAAAAGGGTAAAGTCTTTAAAGAGACAGAATAAAGTAAAGTGATAGAGTAAAAATAAGCCCCATAAAAATGAAAAATTCACAGAGAGTCTGGATTATGTATTTTATTGTGTTTTCTTTAAAATTTTTTACTGTAAAGAACCTAAATTCAGAGAGAAATTTCATTATATGGGCTGCCAGGCTAGACCAGAATGGACATCTTAATGGTATAACCTCAAAATTTGGATCTAAGAACATGATGCTTTGGAAAAGAGGGTCTTCTTTTGTTTTAACAGAGGATGACACCCTGTGGATTGCTTCTATCCCAATATGGTATGATAGACCATGCCCTCCTGAAAGGTTGCTATAAACATCGTCAAAAAATTACTTCAAAAAATTGCCAACTGAGATGAACCTGACACACAGGTTATACCATAAAAGATCTGATTAACAGCACCCCCATTTAGCACAAAGCAGTTTGGAGAGAAATAACTGCACCCACATTCCCAAATATTGTTTACATATGTTCTTTTACATTTAAAGGGGGATATAATATAGATATAAATAATTTGCATTGGTATGGATTTTAAGGTCAATTTTGTTATATGTATGTGTATTTCTGATATTGATTAAGGTATTTTGATTGTGTAGTTCATTTATAAACTGTAATGTATAATTAGGAAATATAGGTTAATGGATAATCATCGATAATAGTCAAGCTTGTAGTCATGTTAGTTAGACTTTCTAGATATATAGAGATATATTTCAGTTAGATAGGCATTCCTAATATTTTTCAAAGACTGCAGAATATCGCATTTAATGTTTTAATAACTTAAGGTTTTCATGATGAGACACATCGGCTCCTGACAGCACCAGCTACTTCAAGAGGAAGATGGGCATCAAAGAGGCTCCTTATGGAGTTTGATAGCCATTTGGGCAAGAAACTGCTCTTGCCTGGACTGTTGCATAAACTGGACACAAAGAACCCGCAGAGAGAGGACGGCTGAACTTGTCTAAAGGTGAGTTGATCTTTCGGTGTTCCTGATTCATGAAAGAGTCTGCAAGATGTTCTGCAGGACACAGCAGAAAGTGACTGAACTGTCTTTGGAATTTCCTGTTCAATGGAAATGTCTGCTGGACACTATGGGCCTGAAGGCCGAAGATGAATGCCCCAATGGTACAGAGGAACTTTGGGTGACTGTCCAGGCAGCGAGTTGTCTCTGTCATTTCTAGAGTTTGAAAGTTGCATATTTCTTTTTTACTTAGGTAATATTATATCATTCTGGAGTCTTTGATGCAGTTGAAGAATGGATCACTCAGTATAGTTTTCCTTAGTTATAATAAAATAGATATAATTATTGTAACTATAATTCTTGACTTAATAACTGTTTTGTAGATATGTAATTTTACTATGTTAAAGTAAAGCATTTCTTTTTTGTTTAAACAGAAAAAGGGGAAATGATGGAGGAGTATCTATGTGTTACTTTCATTGGTTAATAAAGACACTGCCTCAGCCCTTTATAGGACAGAAAATTAGGTAGCAGAAAAGTACACAGAACAGAATGCTGGATATAGAAGGCAGTGAGGCAGATGCTTTAAGCATTCACCATGCTTCTCCTCTCTGAGAAGGAAGCAGGTTAAGATCCTCCTGGTACGCGACCACCTCATGGTGCTACACAGATTACTAATACTGGGATTTAAAGCAAGATGTGAGAATTAGATAATAAGAGGCCTGAAAAACTAATGGGCCAGGCAGTGTTTAAATGAATACAGTTTCCGTGTAATTATTTCGGGTGTAAGCTAGCCAGGTGGCGGGACACAGCCCATGCAGCTCCATCTACAGTGCAGGACTCTTTTCGCCTTTCTGTGTATGCTGATCTGATATGGAAGGAAGTATTTAAGATCTGTCCCATGAGGGCCATACATACACAACATAATACTATGTCAGGCAGATAGGCACCACCCTGTAAAGGCAGTGTATGACTGCCTGAGTTTTAGGATTCATTGTTTCAAGTCAATTGACAGACATCTTTAATTTTAAATTTCTTCAGATTACTTTTTTTTGAGATCATATATATGAACTTTGACAGGAATCAAAACATCTCAAATCTTCCAAATTTGGATTATTATAAACACAGTACCTAAATGTAGACCAGGTCTGCTGACACCCCAAAGGACTGACATTATTTGCTCCTTTATTTCAAAAGATTTGCAAAGTACAGGAAATGACCCTGTGATAAATAAATGACCAGCTTAATAATTTAAATATGTATATGTTGCATTTCCTTAAGTTTATCTTCATATTCTTAGATGAGTATAAGAATGTGAAGGTGTTAATGTCAGAATCCAGTTATTTCTGGCCCACACTTGCTATTTCTTTGGCTTATGTTGGTGTACTAAGGTGATGTTTATCATGGGGCTATCAGGGCAGGAATTTTCTCTGCCAAGGTGGAATATAATGACAGCCAATGCCTTTCATATTTGAGAGCAGGCTCACTAATGACGAAGTGTGGTGGAGCAGGATTAAGTCCTGTCTCTGAGTCAATAGATTGAACATTCTTAGACTAAATGACATTTAAAAAATGTCCTTACACTCTTGATACTGAAATGGAGAGAAATGTGAGAATAAAAACCATTTGACCCTCTGATATTGTAGTATTTATAATAATTCAGGAGACAAAATTCTTAGGTTTCTTACAATGGAAACTCTTTTAAAAAATAGGAAACTTTGCACAAGAGGTACTTTTTGTGTTTTTACATTTGTACATTTTTTTGATTTGATTGTGATTGTGTTGTTTAATCTAATGTGAAATATATCTGTCAATGCGGGAATACAAGGCCATTTCTACATTTACACAGTGTGTAAGTTAATGAAGGGCTGCATCCATCTTCACTCCGTCTCCTTAGCTTGATAAGCCCTTTGAATAATTCAATAATAGACTAGGGAAGACTGGCTAAGTGAAGCTTTCCTACACCTTGGGCTACCAGTGATAACAAAACTCCTTGGGTAAAAATCAATCAATACTTTATTAACAATGTGTTCAGACTCCTTGACATTTTGTACTGTTCGACAATTTTGTAAAATATTTTCGGTAGGTGCAAAAGTTGGATTCAGTTGGTTTTCTGTAATAAAGAGTTCCGGGAAATACAAATTTAAGGTATTATTGGTTTAAGTTTGGGCACCACATCATCTTTCTGGTCAGGACTCATCAACACTTCCCTGGTACACATACAAATGGGAGTGTGGGTATGTCTCTGTAAGTAAAAGTTCTTCCAAACACAAAGAAGGGAATCTCTTCTATCCTTGAGAATCTACACAAAAACTCTCTGTGTGTTGCCTCCTGACTATAATCCCAGTGCTGGGGAGGCAAAGACAGGAGGATGCTTAGGGCTTGCTCTCAAGACCATTTGGATTAATACCCCAACTCCAGGTTTCCAGTGGCAGATCCTGTCAAACACAAACATAAATCCAAACAACGAAAGTAGAACAAGGGGTATAGTTTCCAATAAATGAACGTGAGAATCCCCTGACCTCCACAGACAAAGGTACTATTACGAGTACACACACACACACACACACACACACACACACACACGTACAGGCGCACAGATGCACATACTCACATGTGCACACACATACACACACGCGTGCATGCACACACTGCATTCTGAGAACCTTGAGCTTCTTTGCACTTTCGAAGAAATTAAAAGCATAGTGTACTCAACCTAAAGCAAAACACACATGGCCACTAGCTGACTCACATATTCAAGGCACAGCAAAGATGGAATCTACATCAAGAGGAACTGAAGAGAAACACAGATAAATTTTATGAGGCCTGAAAATAATTAATATTATCTTCACAAAAACTAAAAGAGAAGAAATTAAATCTTAATGTCACTTTAACGTCACATATGTGTATCTAAGGTAAATTGCTCCGAGATCTTTGTCTCATTAGATATACAAGCTCATACAGCATGCATATAATGTAAATAATGGGAGTTTCTTAGTACCAACCTCAGCACTCCCTCAGGGTCCAGAACAGGACATCTATGGTAAGCAAAAACAGACTGGGAAAAGGGATCTGAGGGGTAGAACAAACTGACTCTAGCACATTTCCTCTGCCTGATTCTTTATTCCTTGGGTGAGGAAGAAAAAGGGTCATTCCCAAGGCTTTCAGTTTTTATACACATACAGACAAGTTAGCATTTCCATAGGCGGTAACAATACAATCAAGCATGCTTTTCACAGAATCACAAAAGCAGGTAAAGGAGGCCTCTTACATCTCAGAGGAGGAGGCATTGCTGAGAAGCTCCCCAACAGATACCAGGAAAATTAATTAAGAATGGGACATCAAATCACTACAAAATTCTAAGAAGAATTTTTGTGCACTAATTACATATTTAAGTGTAACTAGTTAAGTTAGAAGTTTATGATTAATAATTGTAGAAAATGCAGCAGGGCTGTTGTACTTTCTGAGTATTTCTGCTTCCTTCCCTGGTAACTGGGGGTACCATAGCAACCAGCAGGCTTGGGAGGGAAGCAAAAGTGCTTAATTTGCATCAGCATCCAATTACCTGAATTTCCTTACAACTACATCAGGGTACCTGCTGGCACCTAAGTGAGAAGGAATTTCTTTCTCTAGGACTGGTTTAGTGATCCAAGCCATTTTCCTGTCTCTCCAGGGATAAAGGCATAAACAGTTAATGTCCTGAGCCATGATCTTATGTTAATTGAAACCAAGGTGAAGGGTAAATACAGAATATTAATAGCTTGTTAGGATGGAACCAAAAGCCAGTAGATTACACCTTCCTGAGTCTACTATTGGAGTAGTCATGCTGTCTCTCTGTTCATTGTAATCATGTTTGGGGCTCTTTTCTAGTCAATGAGCCCTGTCAATAAAGATAGTTGTGTGGAACTAGTTTTATGTAGATTTGACTATGACAACAAAAGTTTAATTGAGTGAATGCTTTCATATCAGGGCTCCATAGTGTGGCAATAGATATAAACTTGCCTGTACCAGAAAAGTCAGGTTTAAAGAATGATTTATATATTGCTGGGATATTATAAAATGGAGAGATGTCATGAATTCACAAGATCTCTACAGAATTGACAGTGACTGTCCAAAAGACAGGTGTTCTCAAAGATTTGCAAGTCAGGTCCTCCACATGGAGGATATATTCCCATGCATTTGTCAAATATATCTGTCAGCTATACATTCACCGTATAATACTTGTAGGCTCTCATCAGTAAATAATATGTAACAGTTTGTTGAAAGACAAGATGTGTTATGATCAATGTTGCTGTGAGAGTCCAGGAACCAGGGAATCCCTTATCCCCCCTATTGCTGGCGTGAGTATGAATTGCTGCAATAAACGTATAATGGAGGAGCATCATTTCAAGCACGTAGAACACAGAGGCATCAGTCACTGCTGTCTTGTAAACAAGTGAATTATTAAACCTCAAGCATGCATGTGAGTTCACCTGTACAAGAATATTTACTGAATGTACCCCAGCTGGAAAATCTGGAAACTTCTTAAATGTCACACAATAGGAGCTAGCAAGTAAATTGTGGGAAAGTGTTAAACAACATATTATGCTATTGAAAATTTTAAAGGTCCTACATCTAAAGATTTTTCTCAGGGTTCAAAAGAAAGATGTTACAATAAGTGAAAAGGAACTAAAAGGAAAAACAAGTCTTTTCACAACATGTTTTTTCTATCCATGTCTCTTTACTGTTTTCTCTTCCTTGATCTATCTCTATACTAATTCTTCTGTTCTGTCGATAATTTTTTAGTTCTAATTCTGTGTCTCAATTCTAATTCCAATTCCAATTCTCTGTTCTTCCCTCTCTCTCTCCCCATCCCCCCTCCCTCCCCCTCCCCTCTCCTCCTCCTTCATCCGCCTCCTCCTATCTCCTCCTCATCCTCCTTTTCCGCCTCCTCCTCCTCCTCCTCCTCCTCCTCCGCCTCCGCCCTCCTCCTCCTCATCCTCCTCCTCCTCCTCTCTTCTTCGTCTTCTGCTTCTTCTTCCTTCTTCTTCTTCTTCTCATTCTTGCTTCTTCTTCTTCTTCTCCAATGATTTCTGGGGATGCGCCAGCTTCATTGACTTTATTTGGTACTTACCCAAGTTATAAGACCCACAAAATTTGGCAGGCACAGAGAGAATCAGGCAACCTATGTAAGCAGACAGGGGGAGTTTTTTGGCCATTGGCCCTTGGTCCATTAGCACATTCACCAAATGTTGCAAGCTCTTGGGGCTTTTTAGATCTGAAGTTTGTACCATTTACTTTAAGCTTTGAAGCAAAGGAAACCCAAGTCTCTAAATTATTAGATCTGGGGTTTGATGCCTATCAGAGGTACCAATGGAGGTGTGTCTTCCTCCCTCCTCCTCCTTCCCTTGGTAGTTTTCTCCTTACCTGTTCCCTCCTTCTTTTTTTTTTGACCTTTTGGAGTAGAGTTTCATTTCACTATGTGACTCAGACTGACCTGAAACTCACTATGATTTCCAGACTAAACTTGAATAATAGTGAATCTTCCACATCATCCTCCTAATTGTGTGTATTTAATGACTAGGCATCTATATCCATTAGAAAAAGCGGGGTTCTCACAACTATGTTACTAAGGATGTCAAACATCCTTCAGTTTGGATGACATTGTATAAATTGATACAGAGATTATGGATCTATGATGCAAAGTGTGATGAAAGCAAAGTCACACTTTCAGAACCCCATCTGTTCACACTCCATGTTTTAGACAATGTTTATGGCTGTATCTGACCTTGGACATTGTGACAGATAATTAGCATGTCCACACAGTTGAGTGCAATGGATAGCATACCAATGTTTGTTTATTATAGTATTTAACCACTTTGATTAAAACTTAGTAGTTTATCTGTTTCTTCAACAGAAGTCTTGATTTTCAAACAGTGTTGGTAATCATTTAACTAATTAAAATGCATAATTAAGTTTTTCTTATAAATTTAAATGGACAATAAGAACTGAATATATGGGAAGTTAAATGAAGGCACCATGCTTTAACCACTCAGGCCCCTGTATTTCATTGAGTATTTTTGTGTCTATATTCATAGTGGAAATTGGTTTGTATTTCTCTTTACTTTGTATTTATTTGGTTGGAGTATCAGGGTAACTGTGGACTCATAAAATGATTTTGCCAATATTTCTTCTGTTTATATTTTGTGGAATACTTTGAAGAGTACTGGTATTAGCTCTTCTTTGAAAGTCTGGTAGAATTCTGTGCTATTATTCTTGCACTGTGGTTTTTTCTTTTGTCTTTGTTTTTTGCTTTTTCGGTGTGACACTTTTAGAGACTGCTTCTATTTTACCAGGTATTATAACTGTATATTTAACTTGCTTATATGATCTTGATATTATATTGGTAAGTGTTACATACCTAGAAAAGTATTCATTTCTATTAAATCTTCCAATTTGGTGGAGTTCAGGCTTTTAAAGTATTTAAACTATAAAGTATTTATGATTCTCTGGGTTTCCTCAATATCTGTTGTTATGTCCCTATTTTCCTTTCTGATTCTGTTAAACTGAATATTCCAACTCTGCATTTTAGTTCATTTGGATTAGTGTTTGTCTCTCTTGTTAATTTTATCAAAAACCAACTGTTTCATTGAAGCTTTGTGTTGTTCACTGTGTTTCTACTTTATGGATTTCAGCCCTCAGTTTGACTATTTTGTAACACTGACTCTTCTTGGTGTGCTTACTTCTTTGTGTTTTAGAGATTTAAAGGTTACAGTTTAGTTGATACTGTAAGATTTCTCCAATTAATTTTTATGTAGGCACTAAATGCTATAAACTTTCTTCTTAGAACCACTTTCATCTTATCCCATAAGTTTAGTTGATATGTATTCATTTTCCCTGAATTCTAGAAAGTCATTAATTTATTTATTTTATCTAGATAATGTTTTCTTTCCATAGAGATTTGTTCCCATTCTATGTAAAAATGTCTGGAGGAAATGAGAAGAGGACACCAGATACAAACGAACCAATGTAGGAGTTTATTAAGGGGGTTTGTGCTCAAGGGCCCCGGGGATACAATATGGACAGAAGGGTGGGCGGGTAGCTAAAAGAATTACACTATGAGTTTATATGCCTTCTGTTGTTGAAGATATACAATTTTTGTTATGCAGTGGTCTGATAGGATGCAGGATATTATTTCAAATTTTCTGTATCTTTTGAGACTTGCTTTGTAATAAAGTATGTAGTGAGTTTTGGAGAAATTTCATGGGGTGCAGAGAAGAATCTACATTCTTTTGTATTTGGTGAAATGTTCCTAAAATAACTAATAGAACCATTTGGTTTCTAAAGTATGTTAAATAGAGTATTGTTTAATTTTTGTCTGAATTACCTACACATTGGTAAGAGTTGGTATTATAGTCAGGGGCCTCATCCTAGCAATCTGGCATCCATCTTTAGAATATTGGGCAGGAAACTCCATTTCAAGCCCCCTCCCTTGGGAGTTGCCATGGTCCAAACTCCACTTCTGAAAAAGTCTGCCAAATGGTGACCCCTCCCCACGGAGGGTCAAGGAAGCCTGCCAAACAGTACCCCTTTCCAGGGAAGGTCAAGACCACTCCCACAGGCTACTTAAACTGCTCCCCCCCCCCCCAGAATGAACATGTGATCTCCAGGTTTCATTGGTCTCCCCTTTCCTCTCTTTCCCCCGCCATGCTTTCCCAGGGCCACCTCGGAGCATTTTATTAAACATGGGTATCTTTTAAATTTAGTCTGATTGGAATTATTTGTGTCAGTGGAAAGGCTTGTCTTAAGAAAAACCTAACATTTGGAGGTCACCATTTAGCAGGCTTTCTTGGAAGTGGAGTTTGGACTAAGGCAACTTCTAAGGGAGGGGGCTTGAAATGGAGTTTCCTGCCCAATATTCCAAAGATGGATGCCAGGGGACTGGGATGAGGCCCTCAACTCTAATATTCCAGACTCTTTGTATACAGGGGTGTTAGGGAGCTGGGGTGATGCTTTCGGCCATACAGTTAGGTATTAAAGTTTTCCATTAGTGTTTTAGGGTCAATATGTAAGTTAAGCTGCAGTCACATTTTTTTTTTAACAAAAGCAGGTGCCCTTGTATTTATGGCAAGAATGTTAAAAATTGAAATGTTATCTTGTTGTATCTTTCCTTTCATGATTATGTATGCCTTTCCCTATTCTTTTGATAAGTTTCAGTTTTACTCCTGTAGTATTAGATATTGAAATAGCCACATCAGATTGCTTCTTGGGTCCATTTGCTGGAATCACCTTTTTCAACTCTTTACCCTGGGGTAATGTCTGTTCTTGATTGTGAGATGTGTTTCTTCCATGTGACTGAATGACGAATCCTGTTTTAATATCCATTCCATTAGTCTGTCTTTTAATTGAGAGATTGAGATCATTAATGTTGAGAGATATCAATGACCAATGATTGTTGACTTCTGTCATTTTGTTATTATTGTTGGGGTGGTGGTATTCTCTTTCTTTCTCTCTCTGTCTGCTTCCTTTTGTTGATTTGGCTGATCTAAAATTATTTATTTTCTATGCTTCATTTTTCTATTTAACCTCCTCAGGTTAAAGTTGGACTTTCCCTTCTAGTACTTTCTGTAGGACTGGATTTATAGATAGATATTGTTTAAATTTGTTTTTTAATGGAATAGTTTATTTTCTCCATCTATAGTGATAGTTTTTTTTTTTTGGTCCAATCTATTTGTTGTTTTATGTATTTTCTATACCTTTATGGGCATCACCTTCTTTAGGGTAGCAGTGTTTGTGACAAATGGTCTGCTTCTGTACCTTCCTGTTTTGCCAGTTAAGGTATTCCACTTTTATTTTGAAACAGTAGCTTGCTTAGCACAAAAGAACAGGATGAAATCTAGGAGATCTTTTGGCAGAGAACTGGCTGATCAATGTTCTTGTACTAAGCAACATATTGATTGGTTATGTCAAAATAGTGATTCTTGGCCAACAGTGTTTGCTCAGTTTGAAGGCCAGATTAATAATCTTTTCCCAACCAGTCTGTTGCTGCAATTCACACAACAATATTCCTTTATTTTCCCTAAAGTTGAAACAGAAGATCCCTTAAAGGATGTTATGCTAAATTTTATGGATGGTTCTTCCAATGGAAGAGCTGCATATGCTGTTAATTGCAAAAAGAAATTATGGAACATGCCCATGACTCCTGAAAAATCCAACTTAAAAGGATAAAAACAGGAAAATTAAAAATTGCCATATTATGTTTTAAGTCATGTACCTTTTATGGATGCCCATGAGCAATCTGCCATGGACAAATTTTGGCATAATGGCACCAAAATGATCTTTGCCAAAGCAGGGTGAATAGACCCTTACACTAGATTATGGAAAGAACCCGGCCCTGTATTAATTTGAGCCTGAAGATGTGTTTGTGCTTTTTTCAATGGAAGAAAATAAAGCTGGATGAGACAACTGTGTATACAACAAAGGCGTACCAGCCCTCATGACATCGCAGGCACTGATGTCTCTATATGAGAAGCAGAATGAGGTTCCTAAACCTGTGATCCTTACTTCCTCATACCATCATGCTTAGTCTAAAAAAAAAAAAAGGATACCTCAACCCATGTTCTTACTACAACTTGCTGCAGTCTAAAAAGAGAAAAAATCTTGGTGACAACTGGTGATTCCCAGCCTCTTGATGGACTTGCCACACAAACTTCCAGACCTAGTGAGTCCTGTTTACCTTGGAGGCAGACCAGAAACACAAACTAAACATTTGACTGTTTTACTCTTTGGGACACAGAACTCATTTTGCCAGTATGGTATTCAATCTGTGGTTAAAATACAGGACCTGAGATCTGAAACCTCAATTTTCTCCCCAGGGGAAAAAGGACTCATTACAAACTGAACCCCCTCTTCAAATATGAGTAGGGTAGCCTAAAGGTTTCTTACTGCTGCTCAGAGACTGGAACTATTACTTAAAAGCAGAATTACAACTAGACTATCACCATCAGAGATACCTTGTTTTGTCTTTTGATTAGAATGGATTTAAGTGAATATGACAATTGTGTGTATATTGTTAGTTTGCACTCTAGAATTATGGTGTTGAACAGTGAATGTTTGTAAATGCTTTAGTTCACAAGAAGTTAAGAAAAGTTTGACATACCAATGAGTTCAGGGATTTGACATATTTGATAAGAAATTTAGATTTTAATATAGCTAAAAATTGTTAAGAAACATGCTAGACCAGTTAAAAAGTTCATTCCCATCCCTGAAGAGCCTTAACTCCTTTAATTAGAAGATTTTTAGCCATAAAAACATGTATTTTCAAAAAACATTATCTAATTACAGATAAACTCTCTCGATAAAAACTTGGCTCAGAGACACAGAGCTCAGAGGTGCTTTCTCCCTTAACTCTTACAGATGTCAGCAGTCAAATATGGGTTTGATCCCTTTTCCTCCCAGGCATCTAAGACATGGACATGCATGGTTAACGTACAGGTACCAAAGATGGGTAAGTCTGAAAAACAAAAAGTATTCACCTAAGGCAGATAACATTGTCTGTCCTGTTGCAGAAGCACAGACTTTATTAAAATAAACAAAAGGGAGGAATTGTGGGGGTTGAAATTGTGAGTCTATTTCTACCTTGTCTGATGCTCAGAGAGTTTGGAGGTTGCTCAAAGTGGTTGACAAGCACAGCTGTACATCCAGCTTAGGATGTGATTCCTTGGTTCTTTTGACATTAAGATAGCTCACACAAGTAAATCATACTCTATGTATCAAATTACATACTGACAGATGGGCTGGATATGCAAATGTACTTCTGCTTCTTCTTTTATAATGTGAGGTTACCTGGGCAGTGGCTGCCTTCAGGATACTTGGTCTAGGGTAGCTTCACTGCTTAAACAACAGAATGTTAATGATTCGATGTCTCAAAGTATTAAAGTGATTAACTATTTTAGTTGTTCTTTGTATAATGCTAATAAAATTTTTGGTTATATTCTTCCTCAACCCTTTTGTATTGGGTATAAAAGAATATGGAAAAATAAACACAGGCAATTTCAGTATTTACTGGAATGCCCTCCCAGTACTTTCTGTGGTTTCTGTTTTTATATTTTTTTCATTCATCTTTGTATTCTTTATTTCTAATTCCCCATGTCCCTACCCTGGTAACAAGCGTTTTTGTTGAGGTTTGTTCCTGACATATAACAGCCCAACATTACATGGTCATGAACAAATACTGGCAGAATCATAAGAGACAGACAGACATCTACCACCATTATAGGACACTTGTAGGTTTTCCCATGGATGTGCAGGATGGCTACCTTCTAAAGGACTGACTCCCAACTGTAGACAGAGCGGTGGACTGCATCCCACCACCTGGCTAGCTTTACCCAAAATAATTACACAGAAACTGTATTCATTTAAACACAGCCTGGCCCATTAGTTTCAGCCTCTTGTTGGCTAATTCTCAGATCTTGCTTTAACCCATATTTAGTAATTTGTGTAGCATCACGAGGTGGTGGCTTACCGGGAAAGATCTTAACCTGAGTGCATCTCAGAGAGGAGAGCTATGGCGTCTGCCTTGGAGAGGAGAGTCATGTGTCTGCCTCACTGCCTTCTACCCAGCATCCTGTTCTGTTTACTCCACCTACCTAATTTTCTGTCTTATCAAAGGGCCAAGGCAGTTTCTTTATTAACCAATGAAATTAACACATAGACAGATGACCCACCTACATCACCCAACACTTGCTCTTATACTTTGGTCAAGGGCATAGAGAGAGCAGCCACAGCTGGGAAAATTCCAATGCACAGGAACACACCAATGAGTATGGAAGATGAGAGAGGAAAGAAAAACATAGCAGGTAGGATGGTGACTCTGACTGTGTGTAGTTCCAACCTGTGCTGGTGAATGCAAAGCCACAGGACAATGACTTTTTCATGAATTCATATGCTCAAAATTGGGCACTAGATGTAGTTGAATGTCTTAATAATAAAAACCCAAAATCAGATATAGTGGTTAAATCTGAGGATCAGAGAAGCAGAGAGGCCAGTCACTAGTCACTAGTCTTTTATCCCTACTAATTCTCAGACCAAAAGGCAGTTCCTTTCCTCGGACTGCATCTCCAGACTCCATCTGTCATGCGGACTCATCTTTCTCCACCAAACCTCAGACTACACTGAGTTCCTGTCTCCTTCCATTTTATATTCCTCTTTCCACCCAAAAATATTACTTCTGTCTCCCTAGTGCTGGGATTAAAGGTATGTGATCCCGCGTTCTGGTATCACCTTTGCGCAAGTAAAGCTGGCTCTGACAGGGAACTTTGTACTATGCTTCCCACAGGTCTCTGTCACACACCTAGCACTGGAGACCCTAGGATCCACCAAAACTGAACTTCCTCTCTTCTTTCTTATCAGACTTCACAGACTTCTGTGGAACTGAAGTTTCATGCCAATACTCTTTTTCATTTAGATTAGTAGTCCCCTTTTCTTCAGTGACACATTTTACTACACAGTATTTGTTCTTGATAAAGATGAAAACGAAAAACATTTTATTTTGAGATTACTTGATAACAGTGTTTGTGTTCTGGAAGTATCTGGTAATTTGGTTTCAAATTTTTATATTTATCCATAAAGATATTTAATAAATTTTACATTTTCAAACACAGCCATGGGTATGTATTTAAAGTCCAATCGTTTTCATCTTTCTATGTTGGTATATCTTCTATTTTATTTCTGGCAATAACATGTTCTCCTAAAGATCTCATGATATTAAGGCATTTGTATGCCAGCTCTGTCTACACAATGTATAGGGGAAGATGTGGAGGCACCAAAAGTGAGGCTGTTTTCACATTGACCTAAGGTCAGAGAGTTGGAACTTTCCTCTAGTTCTTTCAAGGTTATTGTGCTTCTACCTCAAACAAGAGTCTAAGGATTCAACTAAGTTCCAGTTTCCTTTATGGAGATCACATGGGATTCAACCCAGGAAGTGGTTTGCCTACAGAATGTTTTGTTCTAGGGAGTAAGGGTGACTTGTTTTGTTCTAGCAACAGAATGTATAACTATTATTCAGCCTGTGACTTCCAACTGTCATGTTTATTTCCTTTATTGTGTTAATGAAGTCTTTTGCATTACTCTCACCTTTTGAGGTTAGAGTATTTTAAGCAGTTGGAAATTAAATGTGGGACATTTTTTTGTACTCACTGGAATTCCCTCCAGATACTATCCCATATGTTTCTCTGTTTTATTATTTTCATTCATGCATTCATATTCTTTACTATATTTCTAAATCCCCATGCCTTTACCCTGGTGATAGGTATTTTTGTCAATGCTGGTCCCTGACAAAAAGACCTGCTTCATCCATCAATTATGAGAAGCTTAGAATCAACTTTTGGATGAAACCAGAAAAATACTGTAAAATGAAAATCAGTGATTTTTCTCAAACATACCAGAAACTTGAGCTTACACAGTGAGTCACTACTGAATGCAGAAGCTGTTCCAGCCCCAGAGATACAAGTCCAATCTGCTTACCTGGAGTAGAAGTTACAGGGATCAGACACTCATAGGAGGTATTTCTGGAAGTTTTGCTATATCGCTGACCACAGCCCTTCAAGCTCAATCACACTGGATGGTTCTCACAAGGATGATATGGAGGGTCCTCTGGGTTCTGGAAGAGGAAAGAGAAAACATAAGCAGTTCCTTATGGAGCATAGGGCCATGTCAGGGGCAAAGACTGCACCAGTGCCTTAAGTCATCCAGTAAAATGACTCATGATCATGTGAACTGATACAGACAGGTACTTGATAAAACTCAGCATCACTCCATATGAACTCTCAGCTTCCTGAAAAGGATAAATTGGTTTATAAAAGCCAATGATCAACTGCAGCTTCAGGATGAGTAAGGAAAGGATATCCTCTCCTGCCATTCCTTCCTGTTAGTTGCAAACCCAGGACAAGAAGACAACAATGGGCACTGTCATATATAGATTGAAATTACCTGGTACAAGTGAGAAGGAAGCACAGAACATGCAACAAACCTGTTTAGAAGTTTATTGGTGGGGGGGGGCGGGTGTACAGGCCTGCTAAGGTTGGTGTACACACACAGAGAGAGGGATGAAGATGCTGTGTCCAGTTTTTAAAAACTGCTTAGAACATGCACACAGATAGATAATGTGGTTATGTCATACACAGATGAAGGAGCTCATGCATGCACACAACTGTTCACATAGCTGCATCATACATGGGTGATGTAACCATGCTCTATATGGGTAATGCCTGAGGCCTCGTCCACACATGCGTGGTCCTGGAACCCAGAAGTGTCAGCCATGTTGTGGCTAGATTATAACATTCCACCCTTTTGTTTATTATAAAAATTTCGGGGATTTGGGGACTTGAACTGTAGAAGGAGCAGGGGACTGCGTTCTGTGGCCTGGCTCCCAGCCGCCTGGCTATCTTATACCCCGAAATAACAACAAACAAATTGTATTCATTTAAATACTGCTTGGCCCATTAGCTCTAGCCTCTTACTGGCTAACTTTCACATCTTGAATTAGCTTGTTTTTCCATCTAGGGTAATACGTTTTTGGGTTGGGGTAATAGTTAATCACAAGTAAATGACCTGAGAGGTAGACAGCTGGACCTTAGAAGGTGAGACTCTATAACCCTTGTTGGACAGGAAATTTAAAAGAGCAGAGGTATCAGTTTTGCTGATCTCCAGTGATGGACTGCAAAATAAAATATCATACTGTATGAGTTTAGACTTAGGGAGAGACAGTGAGAGTAGATCAGAAGCTAAAGCCTGACCAAATAGGTGTGGCTGTCCTAGAATCCCTGGGGAAGGACACTCTAGGTGAGCTGTGTGAGGAGGTGAGCATCAGCATGTTTCCAGGTGAAGGCAAAGATATTTTGAGATTGAGAGCTGAGGGGAATAGAGAAAAATGTATCTTTAAGATCTAGAACTGAGAAGTGGGAGGTTCCTGGGGGGGATGGTGGAAAGAAGTGTGTAAGGATTAGAGGTACTACAGGATGAAGAGGAACCCATTGCAGAGTTAAGTAGCCAGAGGTCTTAAACCTAGTGATAAGATCCATTAGTTTTTTTTTTTTTTTTCATGTTTATAAGTCCTATTTTTTTTTTCTCATGGTTTATTTTTTTTTATATTTAAAAATTTCCATCTCCTTCCCTCCTCCTCCCCCCTCCCTCCCCTCCTTCTCCCCTTTCTCTCCCCTCCTTCTCCCCCTTCCCTCCCCTCCCCTCCACCCATACCTCCCCTCCCTCCCTCTCAAGGCCAAGGAGCCATCAGGGTTCCCCACTCAGGAGACGGTGGGACAGAACTAATGGGAGATCACCAACTCCAGTTGGAATGGGACTGATGGATCATGCGACCAAACCCGTCTCTCTGAGTGTGGCCAACAGCGGGGGCTGAATGAGAAGCAAAGGACAATGGCTCTGGGCTCTGATTGTTCTTCATGGACGGGCTCTGTGGGAGCCTTCTCAGCTTGGTTGATCACCTTCCTGGACCTGGGGGGAGTTGGGAGGACCTTGGTCCATTAGTTTTTTTAACAGTAAATGTAGGGGTGTTTAATGAAGAAGAAGTGGGGTAAAGTAAATTTTTCTTAGAAGGTCAGAGATAACAGGCTTAAGTCCCCTAAGGCTCTGGAGAGAGAGGGGGTACTGAACTTGGGTAAGGTACTTAGCAGGATCTTGCAATTAGATAATGATGGGGGAAATGGTGTTTAGCAACAGAGGAGCTTTGGGTGTCCCAGACTTGGGGATTTACCAAGAGGCTGGTAGAGAAAGAGAAACATTGGAGTTGGGAGATTGGGAGGCTAGAAAGAGGAGGAGGGGAGCTGTTGGTGTGTCTGGGGTATGATGAATTGAAGAAGCATGTGAAATGAAAGCTCCCACTTTAAAAAAAATCTTTTCCCATAAGAGGTACTGGGCTGGTTGGCATGACTAAAAAGGAATGAGCGAGATAAATACCCCTAAAAACACAGTAAAGTGGTGGGGTCTGCTGAGGTATATATGGTTGTCCCTCTACCCCAACAATAAGAAAACTACAAGAAGAGTTAGGCCCCCAGAATTCCCTCAAGTACTGAGTATGTGGCTCCAGTGTCCAAAGGAAAGAAGATTGGCCATCCTGATACCATGATGTTTATCTGTGGCTCCATGTTATAGATGATGGTTGTGGTCAGGTCAAAGGAGCCCAGGCAGCCTCACTCATCCATGGCCAGACCTAGAAAGTCAACTTCAGGATTTTCTGGTTTTATGTCTCCATGCCACTATGTACATGTGGACAATCAATTGCCCGATGTTCTTCCCTATGACATCTTAGACAAGGTCTCGCAGGACCAAGATGAGGATTAGGGCATGCTTGGGACCAGTGAGCAGTTCTACCACATTTGAAACATGGGCCTGGTGGTTCTCAAGCCCTGAGGGCCAAGGGAGCAGCATGGACAGCACATATCGGGCGATCTTTTGACTCAGCCAGACAGAGGGTCGTGGATAGCATGTGACAGTGATAATTGTGGGCTTTGTCATTTCTTACATGGTACATACTAAAAGCCAACTCTAATGTTTTAACCAGAGGTAGAAGCATGCATGCATAGAATATAACAAAATAACTTTGCTTCAAATGGTGAGTTTTCCCATTCTGATCAGCTTAACTGTTTCTCTGAACCCGAGGAATCGATCATTGAGCTCCCAGAAATCTCTGGTGTTCCTAGAAACAGAGTGACAGCCCTTGGCTGACATTCATGTCTGGATTGCTTCTCTTACTAAAATAGTGATTGGACAACCCATGTTTGGCCTACCTGCCTCAGATTTTTTCTTTTGGACCACCCGTCAGCGGTCCTCGCCATGAGAGAACGCACCCAGAGGCCTTTAAGCCTCTCTGGTTTCTGAGTTACCCTGACCAGAGCCAGTCAGTTTGTGGTAGTGAAAGCTACATCTACACTGTCGCCTGTAAAAAGCAAAGGAGCTATGTGTAAAATCTAATGTGAGAGAAATGTGGATTTTCTTTCATGATGTGACAGATTGACTCATTCTGTGTGACAAATTCAGCCCAAGACACCGAGTTACAATGGGAAGTCACTCCAGGTGGCACCTGAATGGACTCTCTGCACTGTCTTTGTACTGCTTCTGTAAGACGAAAACCATGCTAACATGAAAATGCCTTCCCAGAACAAAGAGTAATGATGTCATAGTTTTCTTTGACCTGTAGTAACACCCAAGGTGTGCACTTATGGAAGTGGCTTTATTCATGCTGGCTCCTAGTCCCTTCCCCATTTAAAACACTCCACCTATATTCCCCTGCACCCTAGACATGGCAAACTTGGCAGCACATTGCTTTATGTAAAGATAATAAATAACCACAGTGCCATATTGCAGAGTAATGGTGTGCAGTAATTGGTTATTTCAGTTAATAATAATTTTGCAATTATTTCTATTGACAATAATTTATTACTTCATTGACTAAATGGTGGGAAAAATACCTTATTTTTCTTCCTGCAAGGCTACCATGGCTCACCTTTCTAAGTAAACTGGGTCAGCCATCACAGGAACAGCAAAGCTGACCACAAAAAGTATCTGTGTTCTACTTTGCTTAGATGATTTCAGTATTTTTACTTTGTATCAGTCTGCTATTGATTGTGGAAAATAATAATCTATCCTGTTAAATATTTTTAAGTACTCTCTTAAAATATGATAATTTAATACTAAAACCCACAATTCGATTTTTACTTTTGACTTCAAATTCAATTCTTCCCCCAAAGCCTTCTATATTGTCATGACCTTAATTTTTCTGGAATGTGTGGAAATTTTGATAAATACACAAGTCATAATAAATCTCAGTTCTA
The DNA here is from genome assembly GCF_903992535.2 of Arvicola amphibius. Classification (NCBI taxonomy): domain Eukaryota; kingdom Metazoa; phylum Chordata; class Mammalia; order Rodentia; family Cricetidae; genus Arvicola; species Arvicola amphibius. The sequence continues at coordinate 118,849,259 of NC_052058.2, read as the reverse complement.
ACATACATATTTAAAATGTTCCTAAAACTTATTTTGTTTCTAGTCAGTCACTAGAATAGATGACCTGATAGGAATACACACAGAAATAGTATTTCCCCCCATTTTCTGCATCCAAAACACCAACAGCTTTCTGCCTTCCTTGATTAAGAAATAAAAGCATGACTCTTCTTTATTTTTTACTCTGTCCCTATGACACAGAGAAAAGTGAGGCTTGAACTGGGAGGAAGGATGAACACCTGCCAGGTGTCCTGGGGGATCTCATACCTCATTTCAACCGGGAGGTTCCAGGGCAAGGTGGCCATGAAACCTTTTAGAAGCATTTTATCTCCTGAATACAAGCCAGAAAAGGTAAGACTTTCAGTTTTTAAAGGGAAACAGGGTTTAGTCAAATCAAACATGTGAAACTGCTTTGTTTTTCTCTACATTCACAGCATTTGTTGGTGCACACACATTTGGTAATTAAGTATATAAGAAGATATTTTTTCCAGTTAACATGTTTGCTGATCCAGACTGCCTTGTGAAGGCTTATCTTTTATACTTCCTATACAACACATACGTCCATTGCTACAAGTATAATTTCCCTGTCTTGAAAATGCCCCTTGTTTTTAAAGCTATGAAACAATAGTTGCAATATTCAAATATTATTGTAATCTTATCTCTCAGATTCCCATAAAGAATACTAAAATATGAGACATAATCTCTACCTATGTTTAATATATGAAATATACACACAGAGAAAGAAATAAAATTAGATGGCTAAGTAAAAAGTCAATGTTCCAAACAATGTTTTTTTTGGGGGAGTGGGCATCCTGAGATCAAGAAAGTGCAGTTTCCAATCAGACTGTCTGAGCCTAAATGCTCTCTGGAATGACGTGTGCTGGATAACCTTACTGAGTTCATAGTTTCCTCATTGATGTAAAGGAATTGATAGTATCACGTGGAATAATGGACTATACCTTGAGATGACAAATGAGCATTCATGTTCAAATATCAAGGCAGTGAACTGGATTCATCCTCGCATGACTTTCAAAGACACAAACAAGTCTGCAACAAAAAGCTTTGCTCTATTACTTCACTAACAATGAAATATTTCTACTGTAGTAGTGAGTGTGTTCTGGGGAGTATTGGAGGTGTTCTATGTTCAGTGGGTTCTCTTTAGTAGATGATAAATGGTTTTTAAAATATGTTGAGAAATTTCAGGTATTATTTTAGCTACGTTTCCAAATAAATTTCAAAACAACATGTCAGCAATTGCAGAAAATTTTTTATATGTGTTGAAAAGCACAATGGTTTGCACAGCGAGTTTGTAAAGCAAGAACAACAGTGTTAATGTTTTTGGGGAGGCAACAAGAAGAGTGATAAGAGATATAAAGAAAGAAAATATCAACAGATGGGCAGAAATGAGAGATATAGATACAGAGACTGACACAGAGAGAGAGAGAGAGAGACAGAAATAAAATTGTTAATGCTCAAGTGTGTGGTGGCCATGATGTAAATGTTCCCACTATTAAGAGGGGAATCTTAAAGAGTTGTTTAAATAAGTAGGACTTTAACTCATGAATGAATCAATAAATTAATGAATTAATGAATGACTTATTAGATGTCTCATATTTTTCTCTATTTCTTACATATGGCACCCTATGCCACTGTTAGGACTGTAAAGTCCTCACCAACAAAGAAATATCCAGCTATGCATCCAGCTTCTCACCTTTAAACATTCCAGACTTAACATGTTATTTATATGAACTTAACAACATGTTATTTATATGAATGTATTAAGTTATAAAACAATTGGCTAATTTATGATACACAGATCAAAAGGAACAGAAAACAATGATGCCCACTGTCCTCCCCAGTTTCCTCATGCTGATCACACATTGTTCAGCAGGTGAAGGAAGACCTTACAGCCATTCTGAGATGGCTTCTTGAGCTATAGCACTTAGGGGAGGGGGATAAGTAGAGTTAAGAACCAAGACTGTGTTAGAGATCTCTGTGCTTTGGGAGCAATTCAAGTGAAACTCAATGATTGAGAAAAAACATATTATTCAGCAGTTATTGTGGTTCACTGGAAGGGATGCTGGGAAAGTCTGAATGTCCCGTTAGAAGAGAGTGATGTATGTGAAGTACAGGCATTTAACCATGGGGCTATAACTCACCCAGGAACCAGAAAGACTGAACAGAGGCCTTTGTAGGGAGGTAAGTTCTGTTTTTCTACAACATCAGGTCACAGCTCCTTGTCTGTCATCTGTTTGAAAAGAAAGGAACACAAAACCTCCAGAAGTAAAAACCTGTTGTGAAAATAAAACAGTAATTACCCCAAGTAGACCAACTCACACTGTCTGTGCTCATTGAAACATAACCCCAACTTTTATAAATAGGCATAAGGATTGAGTATTGGTATCCTTATTAATTTGCAGAAACAGCAGTGCTAATTTCCATGATTTGGTTTTGCACAAGGAATACATGCATATTGTATACCATAAATACAAATAATGAAAAATCAATAACTAATTTCAAACAGCAAATGTTCCCTCTCTTGGCTAATACAACCTTGGTCATGAACTGAAGAGAGATTGTTTGTCATGCTCTGTACACTGGAGAGGAGTACTGAACATGCATCACGCCATACCTTAGGTACAGATGATTAAAATACCATCTGACACCTCGTCACATCTTTCGAGGTATGTATCATTACAAATGAGGACAGTTATTTATCAGATAAGAATGAATGATGCCAGATTTTATTGATTCCTCTCTAGTCAGATATTTTGTGCAATAAATCCGACAATCTAGGAACTGCTTAAATCTCAAAATGGCCAAAAGTTTAAAATTGAAAAAAACATATCTCCAAATGTTTTATGAGTCACTGAGAAATCAGCCTTTCATATAAAATGGGATTAAAATTCAAGTCAGTTCTTGGAGTGAGAAATGTGTCCTCTGCCACAACAAATTTATTCTAACTCTATACACCTCTGTATCTCAATGACCTGAACATGCACTCTTTGACCAGCGGCTTCCAATAAAAGGGCTTTAGTTTAAATACATACAGAGATGGAGAACAGAGAGGTGATAGCCTTCAGAAAATAACTAAGACTAGAAAACTTAATGAATAAAGACTGATGGGTATAGATGCATATGTTTAATCAATAATTCACAGTCACCATAATAATAATCTACAAGGCTATAGAATTGATCTAAATATGCCTCTGTGTATTGCATGACTGAATAATTCACTTCCATGACTGGAATTTTTCCTAAAACTGTGTTTTAAAAAGGGCTCAGTATCTGTAACTTCATCTCAGAATGAGTTAGTGGGAGTTGGGCATGGTGTGTGCCTGTCATCTCATACCAAAAAATGTTATCTGGAAGATCAGATATTCAAGGTCAGTCTCAGGTGAATAGTGAGTTCAAGGCCAGCCTGAGATACATGAAATTATCTGAAAATAAAGATTGATTGGGCAAATAAATTATGAAATATATTCTAATATTTATTTAACAATATAAACGTTTTAGTAGTAAATAATTCTAATATATATATTTGCTGAATCTTTGTGTGGTTTGGGTATCATGGTACATGTGGCCTCATAAAATCAATTTGGTAGTGTTCATTCTGTTTCTATTGTATAAAATAATTTGGGGAGTATTGGTATTAATTCTTCTTTAAAAGTCTGGTAGAATTCTGTATTAAAACTCTCTGCTCTTGTTTTTTATTGTTTTTTCATTTGTTTTTTGATTGGGAGATTTTTAATGACTACCTCTATTTCCTTAGGCATTATAATTTAAATTGTTTATCTTGTCTTGATTTAAGTTTGCTAAGTGGTATCTATCAAGAAATGTGTCTATTTCTTTTATACATTCTAATACTGTGGAGTATAATTTTTGAAGTATGACCTGATGATTCTTTGAATTTCCTTGGTGTCTGTGTTTTGTTCTCCTATTCATTACTAATTTTGTTAATTTGTATATTTGCTCTCTGCCTTTAATTTAATTCGGATAAGGTTTTGTCTATCTCATCGATTTTCTTAAAAAAAAAAACCAACTCTTTATTTCATTGATTCTTTGTATTGCTCTCTTGTTTTCTATTTTATTGATTTCAGCCCTCGGTTTATTTCCTCCCATCTATCCCTCTTTGTTGCCTTTGCTTCTTTTTGTTTTAGAGTTTTCAGGTGCACTGTTAAGTTGCTCAGATGAGATCTCCCCAAGTTCTGCATGAAGACTCTTATTACTGTGAAATTTCCTGTTAGCAGTGCTTTCATCATGTCCCATACATTTGTATATGATGCACAATAATTTTTATTAAATTCGAGGAAGTCTTTCATTTTCTTCCTTATTTCTGCCTTGGTGTAGGAGGCTCTTCTATATTTGTGTTGCTTTCATTGATTGAATAAAGAGACTGCCTTGGGCAGCCCTTAAGTGGGCAGAGTAGACAGAACAGAATGCTGGGAAGAAGGGAAGTGTGACAGACACCATGGCTCTCCTGCCCAAGACGGACACTGGTTAAACTCAAGCCAGTAAGCCACAGTCAAGTGGAGATACACATTAATGGAAATGGGTTAATCAAGATGTGAGAGTTAGCCAATAATAGGCTAGAACTAATGGGCCAGGGAGTGTTTTAATTAATACAGTTTCTGTGTAATTATTTTGGGGGTTAAGCTAGTTAGGCGGCGGGACAAAGCCTGCTGCTCCTCATACTACACTGCCTTGACTAGTTTGTTCAGTTTCCATGATTTTTGAGCTTTCTGTTGTTTCTGTCATTGTTGAAATCTGATTTTAATCCATGGTGGTTTGATAGGATGCATGGGGTCATTTCAATTTTCTTTCTTTTTTTTTAATCTTTGTAAGTTGACTTGTGTTATAGTGAAAAATATGACTATGGCAGTGGACAAACCATATTTTTATTTAATTACCTTTTGATGGATAGTTGTGTTGTTCCATATTGAACCAATATGAAGAATGCTACTGTATACATTTGTGTATATTTTGTACATATTTTATTTAGATATGTTTTGATTTCTGTTAGATTTATATTAAGGGAAGCATTGTTTGATCATAAAGTAGTTCTATAATTAATTATTTGAGTAACCATCAGTTGTTTCCAAAATGGTTGTGAGAGTTTATGGTCACAAATAGATAAGAATTCTATTTTCTCAAAAGCCCTCAACAAGTATTGCTAGAATTTTTTTCATTGCCATTCTATTATGTGTGATGTATTATCTCACTGTGTAATGATTTGCATTTCCTTGTGATGTCAAGCACTTTATTTCTGTTTTTGGATAAATAAATATTCAGATAACGTTTTTTTTCTTTTTTTTCATGATTTATTTTTTTATATTTAAAAATTTCCATCTCCTCCCCTCCTCCTCCCCCTTCCCTCCCCTCCTTCTCCCCCTTCCCTCCTTTCCCCTCCACCCATACCTCCCCTCCGTCCCTCTCAAGGCCAAGGAGCCATCAGGGTTCCCTACTCTATGCTAAGACCAAGGTCCTCCCAACTCCCCCCAGGTCCAGGAAGGTGATCGAACAAGCTGAGAAGGCTCCCACAGAGCCCGTCCATGCAGAAGAATCAGAGCCCAGCGCCATTGTCCTTTGCTTCTCAGTCAGCCCCCACTGTTGGCCACATTCAGAGAGACGGGTTGGGTCGCATGATCCATCAGTCCCATTCCAACTGGAGTTGGTGATCTCCCATTAGTTCTGTCCCACCGTCTCCATGAGTGAACGCACCCCTCTCGTTCCTGACTTTCTCCCTCATGTTCTCGCTCCTTCTGCTCCTCATCAGGACCTTGGGAGCTCAGTCCAGTGCTCCAATGTGGGGCTCAGTCATTTTCTTCATCTATCGCCAGGTGGAGGTTCCCTCACGGTCCTGACTTTCTTTCTCATGTTCTCTCTCCTTCTGCTCCTCATCAGGACCTTGGGAGCTCAGTCTGGTGCTCCAATGTGGGGCTCTGAGATTTGCTTTGTGACTGAATGTATGGTCAGTTTTGGTCAATTCCTTCTTTAAATGGACAGACAGTGCTTACTAGTTTTGAAAACATGTGCAGCACTTTGGAGATATTATATTTCTTAGGTCTCCTGATAATCCCCAGAGGTAAGAATTATGATTATACATTTTTTGAGGTGGGGGACTGAGGCAGAAAATGATTGCTTTTTCATACAAGTTCACAGTGTGAATTACAGAAGGAACCCTGTTAGGTTGAAAGTTTGCAGCATAAACCATATAAGCATAACAAACGCTCAGTACAGTTTCTCCTTCAGACAAAAATGAAAGGAGTTTTTGCTGAGCCCTGTGTATGCAGGTCCCTCAAAGTCCCTGATATCTCTCAGCACCTGACAACCATGCTTCCCTTTTCAGAACCACACACAACTATCATCCAGAATTGCTATTGCTTCAATGCATGTTTGTTATTTTTTTCTAGATTTAGTTACTGAGAAAGGAAGGTCAATTTAATAATTAACATCATGAAGTTTTCTTTTTTATTAATTTTTAAAATTTATTTTACATATCACCCACAGTTTCCCCTCCCTTCTCTCCCCCCATTCCTTCTACTCAGCCCCCATCCTGCATCCACTCTGGTTAAGGCCTTTCATGGGAGTCAACAAAACAGCATATCAAGATAAGACAGGACCAAGCTCCCTCCCCTCTTACATCAAAACTGAGTAAAGCATCCCACCACAGGGAATAGGTTCCAAAAAACCAACTCATACACTCACTCGGGATATGCCCTGATTACACTGTTAGGGGCTCCACAAACAGACCAAGATATACAAGTGTCACCAACATGCAGAAGGCCTAGGTCATTCCCATGCAGGCTCCTTAGCCTTAAGGATTAGATTGTGATCTGGAGACAAAGCAAATTCTTTCTTTTCCAAGCTGTTTTTGGGAAGAGTATTTTATCACAGCAACAGAAAGAAAACCAGGACATCCACAATACTTCCAAAGTACTAACTGCATAAAATACAACAAAAGTTAGTTATGCACTCATGGCTGGAACAATTAACAACAATCTTACTTTTTTAATGCATTCATCCAACTTCAAACATATGCATTGAGAGCCAATACAATCAAACCACAATGGATGCCCCTAGGAATTTTTATACCCATCCATATGTTTGAGAGAATATAGAGATTTTAAATTTCCACACTGTTTCACAAAGTAAATAATAAATGTGAAACCTTCCACAAAAATCACTGTACAGTTACAGGGTTATGGATAGAGCATAACTTTTAAAAAGTATTCCAACACGTTAGCAATCCTTTTTATTCACAAATAGCAAAATGCAATGTATCATCTTGTCTGAAAAAAATCCTTTCAATTTTCAGTAAAATATAACCTCAAAGAAAAATCAATATTAGCTCAGAAGAAAGCAATGCTGTGCAAAGAATAAGAATCAAATATACTAAGCTGTGTCTCAAAAATAAAGGGAGAAAGACAATCACAAAAGGCCAAGTTATCTTGCTACAGATAGATTTATTAAGATAAAAATAATATTCTATTACAGTTACCATTCTTGCATCTTGAAAGTACACTGTGAACAACATAGTCACATACTCATAAACTGATGTTCACAGGAAGCCCAACCAATCAAAACCAGACATTCTGAAAGGGGAAAAAAAAACCAACATAGAAAATATCCAGAGAATTTTCACAATCCATTAAAATGTTTTCTATCACACCCTCCATGTAATGTTTTAATGCGTTTTATTTTAAAAAGGTGAAACAAGAGTGCTGGTACATTTTAACTTTTAAATGTATTCCAAATTATGTAAAAGTCAAATGAAAATACCTGTGTTGTATCTTAGCTCTCCTTGTAGTCTTCTGCCTGTGCTTTCTGATAGACTAGCTGCATAGTCCAGTCCACACACCTTGTTACTCACAGGGAGGTGATGCTTAGCAACACTGTCATCTATAGCTTGGTTTCTGACACAATAAAGAATCATTACTGCCTCTTACTGATGGTGAGATGGCCCTTGGTTTCTAACACACTCAAGACAAATAAGTCTGATTAACAATCCGAACAAATGTTTCCATTTGATTCTAAGGGACAAAAAGGAAGAGAAAGAGGAATGAGAGGAGGGGAGGAAGGAAAGGAGGAAGAAAAAAGGAAGTGGAGGAGGAAAAGCTTTGCAGAGGGAAAGAGTGCAAAGTGAAAGAAAAATCAGTGATGCTTAGAAAACAAATATAAATACAGAGGCTTGTACACCCAGCCTCCTTCTAACTTCTGCGTGTATGTGCACACATGCGGCATATACCCAACACAGACATACATATGCATAAAAAATAAATATAAAAATAAAGAACTGTAGAAAGAGGCTGCTCCTTTGTTCCTGGCTGCCCAGACCACAAAATAACCACTCAGAAACTACATTATTTAAACCATTGCTTAGCCAAACACTTAAGCATATTGCTTCCTAGCTCTTATATCTAGAATTAATCTATTTCCATTAGTTTATATTTTATGAGGCCTGTGGCCTATCAGCAAGTTTCCAGCTGGTAGCTCATGTCTTTCCCCTCTGGCAGCTCTATGATTTTTTATGACTCTGCCATCTTTCTCCCAGAATTCAGTTTAGTTTTCCCTGCCTAACTCTACTTTATCCCTATTACAGGCTAAGGCAGTTTCTTTATTCATTATCCACTAAAAGTAACACATAGACAGAAAGCCTTCCTACATCATTTCCCCTTTCCAGTTTAAATAAAAAGGAAGGCTTTAACTTTAACATAGTAAAATTACATATAGTAAAAACAGTTATTGAGCAATAATTATAGTTATAATATTGATATCTACTTTGTCTTTTATTATAACTAAGGAAAATTATAACCATCTATTCTTCAACTCCATCAAAGGCCCCAGAAGGAAATAATATTACCTAAGTTAACAGAAAATACATTGTAAGCAACTTCCAAAACTCTATAATTGACAGAGACATTTTACTGCCTGGACAGTCACCCAAAGTTCTTCTGTACCATTTGGGAATCTATCTTCAGCCTACAGATCCATAGTATCCATCAGACTTTTCCATGAAGCAGGAAATTTCAATGACAAATCTGCCTATATTGGCAATTTGTCAGTCACTTTCTTCTGTATCTTGCAGAATGTCTAGCAGACTTTTTCATGAAGCAGAAACCCTGAAGGAATATCTCACCTTTAGGCAAGTTCAGAGGTCATTTTTTTTTCTGTGGCTCCTGCATTTCCAGTTCATATAGTAAATCATCAAGCAGTCCAAGCAAGAACATTTTCTTGCCCAAATGGCTAACAAACTCTATGAGGAGGCTATTCAATCTCCAGGTTCCTCTTGAAATAATTGGTGATGCCATGAGCAGATGTGTCTCACAGTCATGAAAGTTCTAAGTTATTAAAACATTTTAAATGTCATATTCTGAATGTCTTTGAAGGGTTTGAAGATTATCTAACTAAAATATATTTCTATATATCTAGTAAACCTAACTAACATGACTATGAGCTTGACTATTATAGATGACTAGTAACCTGTATTTCTTAATTATACATGACATTTTAAATGAACTGCACAATCACAATACCTTAATCAAGAGCAGAACGAGACATATAATAAGATTGGCCTAAAATTTGTATCAATAGACCAAGATCCATATCAATGCAAATCTCTATAGCAGAGAACTCATACCTCAGAAATAACAATAGTCAAAACAGATGATATAAAACCTGAATATGTACACAAAAGAATTTAATTAAAAACCAATTCATAATCCAGCATAGAAATCTATTGAAATCTCATTAAAGACCTTACTAAATGTGGGACTTGAAATGCAGAAATTTCAAAACAAAAATCCTCGAACTCATATTTCAAGACATGAATAAGCACACATCTTCTGAAAAATGGCTCTGTAGCCAAGGAAATAGCACCAAGAATTGCCAAATCAGATTACGCAAGATTAAAATTCTATACAACATAAGAAAACATTTCCAAAGTAAAGATCTAAGCTACAGAAAATATCCATCCAACTATTTTTTGAGAAGGGAGATTAATATCAAGACCACATGAAAGATTTTAAAAGTAAGCACCCAAATTAACCATATCTGACTTGTACACTGTTTAAAAGAGGATAATACAAATTGCTAATAAATATTTTAAATAGCCTTTTAGTTATAAAAATTTTGAAGAGAAATGCATGCCAAACATGCTGTAGGCTCAGATCTACAGAACCTGACTCAGACAGTGACTTTAACTTCCTGAAGTTTGGTTTATTCAGAATTTACTCAAAGGAAAAAAAATGAAACTCAGAGAAAGAAAACACAAGGAAATTTTATTCTATACAGTTGTTAACTATTTGAAGAAACTCACTCATGGATCTTGTTGCTCTGACTTACTGAAGTTTCTCAGCATGTACTTCTTACAAGTTCTTCCAGCATAGTTAAAATTCCTTACAGACTTTAGGCGTACAATATATCTTTTCCTGGGCTATTTGCTGAATGATGCCAGCATGGGTAGTTCAGATGACATACCATTAGTTATTTGCTATATAGATGATGCTGTCCTCTACCTCTCAGTCCTTTTGATTCCTTCTCTGAGATGTAGAAGTAATAAATGCATTTTTCAAAACCAGGTTGCAGTTTTGGAGAAATATTAATGTTTTTTCAAACATAAGGTTTTATTGATTATTTGGGAATTTCACATACTGTACTTCAATTACACTCACTTCCCAGTACTTCCAGGCCCATTTTTTCACTCTTGTGACCCCCCCACACACACCAAAAAAAAAGAAGCAAAAGCAAGTTCAATTTATGTTTATCCTGTACTTTTTTGGAACATGGTCATACATTCAGTGAACAGTCCCTTAAAAAAACAGTCCTTCATCCTCATCAGAAACCATCAATATTAATGTTTTTAAATCACAAAGCATTTTGTGAAAGCATGGAAACATTTATGATAAAATGTGACAAATTTCTCAATATAATTGTAAATGAAATAAGTTAATAATCCAGTTCAATTTTATATCATAGCTGACAGGTTGGGTATTATCAGAAGAGTAGAGATAACACACATTGGCGAGGATATGGAGAAAGATAAATTTGTAGGTTCTTTTGACGAGAACAAAAATTAGGGCAGACATTATGAAAAGTACAATGGAAGTTGACAAAAACATTACAAATTATAGCTCTCTTGTGATTCAGTAACTTCTCACTTTATACCAAAAATTAAATCAATGCTTATGCAAAGAGATCTGTTCTCTTGTACTAAACAATAAATTGAATAAACAAAAAATAAATAAATCTTTTTCTCTTCAACTGCCAAGATATGAAAGCAACTGATATGTCTGTGGAATAAATCAATTAAATTTCATATATAAATGATTATACTAACATCAATACTTTTGTTGGACAAAAATGGAAAGATTGTCATTTGAAATAATATAATAAATGTTAGAAAATACTATTACTATACAAGCTAGATGTGGTATAAAACAAACAGAAAGTTCTGTATTATCTTACTTTTAATAGAATAAAAAATGAGTCAGGCAATGTTCCTTTTACTTCTATTGTATAGACTAATGTGAGGATTATTGGCATTTAACTCTCTTTTAAAAGTATGATAAAATTCTGCACTAAAAGTATCTGACCTCGAACCTCTTTTGTTTAGGACACTTTTTGATGTGGGATTCTGCTCTGTATGCTGTGAACACCATTGGTTAATAAAAAAATAGTCTTTGCCTGTGATAGGGCAAAAGAATAGAGCTAGGTGGAGAAAATGAAACTGAATGCTAGGAGAAAGAAGCTGGAGTCTGAGAGAAGCTATATAGCCCCACTGAAGACAGATGCCAGAACCCGTAAGCCATAGCCTCATAGTGATATACAGATTAATATAAATGGGTTAAATTAATATGTAAGAGCTAGCCATTAAGAATGTAGAGCTAATGGGCCAAGCAGTGATTTAATTAATATAGTTTTTGTGTAGTTATTTTGGGGGTCTGTGTAGACAGGAAACAAACAAACGGTCTCTCAGACAACAACTTTTAATGATTGCTTTTATTTCACTAGCAGTTATAAGTCTGTTTCAACTGTTTATCTGATCTTGATTTAATATTTGTAAATGTTCGCTATCAAGAAAATGATATACTTCTTTTAGACTTTGCAATTTATTGGAATACAGATTTTAAAGTATTTCCTTATAAGTCAGTGAATTTCCTCCCTTTAATCTCTAATTTTGTTCATTTGGATATTCTCTCTCTCTTTCTCTGCATTTTAGTTAACTTAGAAAAGGGTTTGTCAATATTGTTGATTTTCTTGAAGAACCAACTCTTTGTTTTATTGATTCTTTGCATTTTGTGTGTTTGCTTCTCTTTTTGTTATTTCTCTCTTAAGTTTGACTATGTTTTTGCCTTTTAGTCCTCTTGGGTGCAATAACTTCTTGTTGTTCTAGAGCTTACAGATGTGCTCTTAGGTTGCTAGTATGTGAGCTTTCATTTTTTTGCTTAGGCATTAGTGCTATTAGAACAGCCTTCAGTGTTTCCCGTAATTGTGGGTATGCTGTGAATCCATTTCCATCCAGTTATACAAAGTCTCTGATTTCCCAATTTATATCTCGATCTATTCTTTTGTTCAATAGTGAGTTGTTTAGTTTCCTTGAGTTTGCAAGCTTTCTGTTGTTTCTACTTGTTGATATCCTGCTTTAACGCTCTGATGGTCTGATAAAATGAAGGGTGCTATGTAGTGTGGAGCTGCCGCCCAGCTCCTGGCCACCCAGCTAGCTTATGCCCCGAAATAACAACAGACAAACTGTATTCATTTAAACACTGCCTGGCCCATTAGTTTCAGCCTCTTACTCACATCTTGACTAACCCATATCTAATAATATATGTAACACCACGAGTGGTGTCTTACCGGGAAAAATTCAGCATGTCTGACCTGGTGGCTGGCTCCATCGCATCTGTCTCACTGAGGAGAGGCATGACGATTGCCCAAGGCATCTGTCTGAGCCATCTACCTCACTTCCTTCTTCCAGTTCTGTCTATTCCACCCACCTAAGGGCTGGCCTATTAAATGGGCCAAGGTGGTTTCTTTATTAACGAATGAAATCAACACAAACAGAAGACTCTCCCACATCAGTGCTACTTTGATTTTCTTTTGTTTGTTGACACTTTTTCATGTTTGAGTATGTGGTCAAATTTGGAGAAAGTTCCATGAGATGCTGAGAAGGTATACTTTTTATGTGTTTGGATGAAATATTCTGTAAATATGTTATATCCATTTAGTTATTCAGATAGCTCCCACATTATTCTGTTTTTTGTTGTTTGCATCACCTATGGGTTATTGAAATCTCCTACTGTCAATGTATGAGTCAGAATATGATTTTTTATAAAGCTATACTAATAAAAACATTATTGGCAAAAAAGAGATACATTGGTCAATAGAATTGAATTGAAGACCCACATATAAATCTACACACCTTTGGACACCTGAATTTTGATTTAAAAAAGCTAGAAATACACAATAGTAAAAAGAAAGTATTTTCAACAAATGATGCTGACTAGAATATGAGAGATATAAAAGTCAAAGTTGGTAGATGACTTTACGAAAACATGTCTTCCACATACATCAAGAATGATACACATATGAACTTTGAGAGACTGTGACAGTGTGCACAAGACCTATACAAGTTCACATCAACCAAGTTCCCAGTACTAATGAGGGAGGGTAAAAACTAAGTCCTACCTCTAACAAAGATCCAATTGTCTATTGTAAACAGTTGGGAAAAAGAAAATAGTTTTTTTTCCACAATAGACATATCAACCACACCCTAGAGCATGGCCCATGCCCATGCCCAAGCCTCCCTCCATCCACCCCTCTCTTTCTCTCTCTCTCTCTTTGTGTGTGTGTGTTGTTTAATATTCATTTTGTCTTACTGATTTTCTTTCATTATTTTTTCTTAGTATTTATGCTTTGATTTTGATTTTTCTTATTTTGGATTTTTGTTGTTTTTCTATTTTTTGAGAGAAAGAACATGATGTTTGTTGGTTATGGATACTAAGGCATTGTGATGAGTTGGGGGAGGGGAAAGAACATGATAAAATGTATTGTGTTAAAAATATCTTATAAAATCTCTTAAAAGATATTTATATTTATATTTATGAAGTAAAGTTATAACCTCAATATATTTTATTTATTTGTTTGTGTATGCATGTGTGTACATGCACATGTGTGTGTGTGAAAACATATGTGTGTGCATAGGTACAGCTGTGTGTATGTGCAAAAGCCACAAAAGAATGTCAAATTACTTGAATCTGAATTTACAGGTGTTTGGAAGATATCTTGGTTGTTATGTGGATCTGGGATCTGAACTCAGTTCCTCATAACAGAACACTAAATGCTCTTAACTGCTGAGTCAGTTCTTTATCTTCAATTTGATCATTGTTTCATCTGAATGTAAATAATTTTCATTTAGATAGAAGATACTAAATGTAATAAAATTTCTTATGATCATCAGTATAGGGTCATAGAATATCAATGTCTACTTCTTCATTGTCAGGTGGAGAAAGAGGTCCAGGAAACAAAAGTTGATCCAATAAGGGAGAGGGTAGCCCATTCATCCTTTATAAAAATATTCATAGAGATAATGCTTAGAAATTTCCAATGGTAGAGCAAAGTCCCTGGATGTGGTCTGGCTTTCCTACCCATGTGGCAAGCATTCAGATGCTTCAGATCTTTAATAATCTGCACTAGAGTTATCAAAATAGTGCAGAATAGAATTTTCTCTTAAAAGTTCTTGCACTCTAACTAGCCAACAGTATCCTTTTCTTGTTTAGAGGATTTTTTAGACAAATTTGGAATGATATTCATTCTTTATTTCTTCACTGAACCAGAGTAGACATATTAAATATCACAAAATGAGACTTCACTATTAATCTTGAACATATTCCTTAGTTTTATTTTAATATGTGAGTGGAGGGAGAATCCATTTTAAAATATTTCTACCAGTCTGCTATTCATAGCAATTAGCCTCTGAAGAGGTCTGTCATTGAAATAAAAAGCTATAAATTTACAAACAAGGAAAGATGTATGGCAAAGCACACTGTGTGACTTTACTCCTCTGAAGGCCACAGGCAAGCAGGTGATTCGTGTTTTTTTTTTTAATATTGCACTGTTAAGCCTGCCCATCTTTTCTCCATTTTATTTCTTTTCTTGTTTGAGTCACTTTGTTTTACTTGTTCGTGTGTGTGTTTGTGTGTGTGTGTGTGTGTGTGTGTGTGTGTGTGTGTGCGTGTTCATGTGTTGATAGCATTCTTTACTTCAAACAGAATAAACCCAAAATAATTTTTAAATTCTAGCTAAAGGCTCTTTTCCTGTCACTTATATAATAAAAATGCCTTTAATAATAAAAAGGACATGGCTGCTTCTAGGTATAGTAAAGGAGAAGATTTATTACATGTGTGAGAGAGAGCAGAGACATCTGGAAGAGCCCAGAATGAACATGACCCCGAACCAGGCCATGTGAGGAGAGAGGGGAAGGAAAGAGCAGAGAACCAGCAAACCAGGAGACCAAGAAGCCAGGAGGATAGAGGGTAGACCAAAAGACCTGGAAACCAAATTGGCTGGATTATATATGGAAGGGCACCTGATGTAGCCTGAACTGGAGAAAATTACGGTAGCGGGTGGGGTATGCCAGCCATACTCTGTAAGAGATAGGGACTGAGGGATAGATGCTGGGAGAACCAGGTGGCTAGGTCTGTTCTGATATGTTAAAAAGGCTTCTTAGTTAGTCTTTTAACCCAGGTTTGAGACCTAATATTATACTGATCTTAATCTTAAATATGTATTTATACAATTGTAAAAAATGACAGACACTTCAAGTGATTATGAACCTTTTATTTTAAGAATGAAAATGATTGTTATTTGTGACTAAACAAGAAAACTTCCATTCTTTTAAGATTTTTTTCCATTGGCATAATTAGTCTCCAAATAAGCTAGAATGCTAGCTATATTATTTGATTGGCTATAAAATCTGAACCAGTACCTTGGTTTCTTCTCATTCTACATACTATTCATAGCTAGAATATTTTTTACACTAAGATCACTGCTTCAACATTGTCAAGGGCAGTGGAGCACATTGCAGCTTCTCTGGAAACTGAGAAATAAAGGTCACTAAAGTCCAGAAGTTTAGCTGTAGTGTGACATGCTGATTTGGTGTTATAAATTTGTCATTGACATGGTGGCCATAGAGGAAAAAAGAACTACAAGGTTATCTAAAAAGTGGTTGACCAAAGTTCAAAACAAATTCTCTTGCTGATTTGAAATATTCCCAACTTGAAACAGCATTTAGTAATAATTTATGTCAAAATAATTCAGTTCAAAAGATGCAGCATGAAGCCTGCTTAGTTTCAGTTCACATGTCCTGATGCCTTGCTTGCGTATTTGGGGTTGCTCTTGGGAGAGCTCTGGCAGCAAACACACTATGAGTTTGTAAATCCAATGGTTCCCATTCCTTGTGTTGTTGAATGTTCACTCCAACCTATCCTTTTCTTCCAGGAGGATATCATGTATTCATTGTTGGGTAGATGGTAATCTTGTTGTTCTTTGCTCTTCTCTCTGTCATCAGTTTTCCTTTTTTTTTAAAACCAGTGTTAATATTCATGTTATCTCTGCTACCCCTGTGAACTACACTAAATTTGAAATGGGTTCACAACATCAGTACACCCCCAATTCCTAAAATACATCTGCTGTCTTTTCCACAGTTATGCTTGATTACAGATAGCAGGAATTCTTATTATGATGATCTAAATGACTAGTTGTGCTTGTTTCTTAGGCTGATTATAACTTGCACAGTGAATCTGCTCAGTCATAGATTTAGAACTGTTGGCTGCATTTGACTTTGTCCTCAGTCTTAAGTGTCTGTGTTTTTATTCTCTGTTCGCTTGATTACCAAGGCTCACTTCACAGAGCATCACAGTTATCCAAGGGTGCTCTGCTTTGTTCTTGACTACATGGCTTCTTCCATCTTTATCCTAAGTCTTCTGGAATAGGCAATCTATCATTTCCAAACCAGTCTGTGGATATATGAGATTTCAACTTTTGACTAAACAGAAAAAGTGAAAACAACAAACGTAGTTCATTAGATGGAAAATATACTATTGAAGGCTGATGAAGGGGGTGTTACCTAAATTCCTCACCTAGGAAAGTTTTCCCAGTATCTGCATTAAGATTTTGAATAGATGAGAAGAATAACAGACACCAAGGCAGCTGTGAAGACATAAGCTACAAAAGCACAACTCAGTATGGAAATTGCACCCACCTGCAGGGCTTACGCACAAATTCTCTTGGCTGCATGTGTGCATCTTATTCTACTTATATTTACATACATATGAATTATATATATTTATATATAAATACATATATACTATATTATATTGTAATACTTTGTACTCATATACCTTGTATATGAGATCATTATAAATATGCTTAGTATCTACCTATCTCTTTCTCTATCTATCAATCTATCTATCTATCTATCTATCTATCTATCTATCTATCTATCATCTAGCTATCTAGCTATCTATATATACACATATATTTACATATGTAGTCCCTTCTAGTTTCAAAAACATATATAGAAGATAATATTTGTAAACAGACCAAATTTATTCTTTACCTCAGAATCTTAAAATGAGACTGACTAAGTAATCACAAAGATTTGAGGACTTGTTTCACCAAGAAAATGGACAAATGAAAGGAGAAAACCACTTATTTTTGTACCTCAGAGAAGTTTGTTTTCAGGTAGAGAACGTTTATTTGCTGCTTTATCTGAACAACCTTCCATCTTCCAGGGAGCTTAAGGAGTAATTACTATCCGTGAGGCTCTCTACATATAGAACAGGACAGGAGCAGCCTCTGAGTTTGGAGGGCAGGGATGGGAACGCTAATAAACTGGATGCTGGAGTTTATACAGCTACTGTATCCTACAACCTTAACTTTCAGCAATGTCAACTGCATTATATTGAATTATTTATCTTTGCATACTAAAAATGTGATAAATCATTTCAAACAAATTGCCAAAAATATGCTAAATGCTAGCTCTTTCACAGCAAAAGATTACTTTTATTTATTTTTGAAAGTATTCTCTTGGGTCATTGGGAAAATATAGGAAAGTCTAGCTAAATCAGTTATACAACAAATCAGTGTAGTTTATAAACTTTTTATGAGTTTATATTATATACTTTTTATAAAAAGAACAAAATATTTCAAGTTCTAGGTAGCGGCGGTGGCGCACACCTTTAATCCCAGCACTTGGGAGGGAGAGGC
Organism: Arvicola amphibius; assembly: GCF_903992535.2. Lineage (NCBI taxonomy): Eukaryota > Metazoa > Chordata > Mammalia > Rodentia > Cricetidae > Arvicola > Arvicola amphibius. The sequence goes on along the minus strand of NC_052058.2, from coordinate 118,830,995 downwards.
AGGCATATCTCTGTGAGTTTAAGACCAGCCTGGTCTACAAGAGCTAGTTCCAGTTCAGGCTCCAAAGCCACGGAAAAACCAGGTCTCAAAAAACCAAAAACCAAAAAACAAAAACAAAAAACTCACTTATATTGACAGTGCTGACCCAGCCACAGAAGAAGCAAGATGTGACTGCCTTGCCGAATAAGGTACCAAATCACGTGGCTAACATAGACAAGAATAATGGGCTAATATAGGTATGTTTCTAAAATAACATCAGAATAAAACTGTCAACTCTCAAACCTTGAATAAATGGCTGAGCTGCCTGTTTAAAATATCAAAACAGATCTAACCACCAGGTTCTTGAATTTCTCAGTTCCTAAATGTTACAGGGACCTCCTGGTTGGCATACTTGTTATGCCAAGCATCTCTAGGAAGAGCCTGGGCTGCCCTTCCTCCTGCTGTCCCTACCTTTCCTCTTTTATTCTCCTGTCTACTGTACCAGGTTCCCTTCTCTTGCATCTATCTTTCCCTTTTGCTCTCTCCTCTCCTGGTTCAGGGTCATGACCACTCTGAACTCTGCAAGATGTACCTGCTTCTGTCTATGTCTCTCTTTTATCTACATATACTTTATCTTCCACTGTGACTAGGAGCAGTCATGTTTTTTTTTTCTTTCTTTTTCTTTTTTTATTAAAAAATTAAGAAAATAATCTGATATGGAAAGAAAATTATCTTGTACCTTAGAGGCTTCATTTTATTTTATTTTTCATATTTTTCTTTATTAAAAGTAGATTCTTTTCTCATACAACATATCTTAGTTATTGCTTCCTCTCCTTCTACTCTTCCCAGTTCCTACCCACTTTGCCCCACCTCCACTCCACATTCTATCTTTCTCTCATGATAAAGGAACAGATTTCTAAGTGATAACAACCAAACATGAGAAAATAAAACATAGTAAGATAAAGCAAAATCTCATATTGAAGTTGGACACAGAAACCCACCAAAAGGAAAAGAGTCCCAAGAGCAGGCACAAAAGTCAGAAACCCACATATTCTCACAGTCATGAGTCTCATAAACATACTAAGCCAATAGTTATAATGTATACACAGAGGATCTGATGCAGACCCATAGAGACCCTGTGGTTTGGGCTTCAGCCTGGATTGTTTGGGGATTTCCAGGGATATGAAGTGTGAGGTATTTTTTAAGAGTTTAAAAGTTCAATTTATGTAGATTTGAGAGTCTCTACAGTTACTGTTCAATAACTTGTTTTGCACTATGATCTGTATTTATTGCATGAGCATACTTATAGTCCCTATCAACTAAAAACATTCACAATTTGTGGAAGCTATTAGACAATCACCAGTGAGTTTGAGAAGACCATGATTTTATTTATATATAATTTAGTACTAGGTAGTTTAAGCCTTATCCCTATTGACTGAAGACCTTATATGAATATGCATTAACCTTGTTGAAGGGAACACAAATTTGGCAGAAATCATACATTTTCACAATGGTGAACAATAATTGTGTGTGCTCATGATATAACCTGACCACCTTTCAGAGACCACTAACTACAGAAACTGAATGGCATTCCCTTTAGACCTGCTCACTTTCAGGATGACTGTGATTAGCAGCCAAAGATCAGCCTCTTGGAAAGTAAATACAAAATGCATTCAAGGCTGCATGATAGAGCTCAGCAATTTGGTTTCAAAACTAGGAATCCAGATGGGGACAGAGTGTGATGTGTGCATCCACTCTGTGACTCTACTCATTGACTAGGTATAGTGTACCTGTTAGCTTACACACACACACACACAATAAAGAAAACAATTTAATAAGAGATTGGAAAACATAAAAATTTATATGAACCAGCAAATGATTAGAGACAGGAGTGTATCTCATGGTGTGGAATTAACATGCCACGCTGTTTTCCAATATGCAGGGCAGGCACAGATACCTCTAAAGAAGCAATCATGGAGAAGAATGGATATATGTTGATTCTAGACTGTTCAGTATATCTGCAGGTTAACTGTGACACGCCAGTGTTCTGCTGCAGATACCAATACTCTTCATCTTTCTGTTACTGAACAAATATCTTAGTGATTCATGGAAGAAAGGAGTTGTTTGAGTTTCAGAGGTCTCAGCTTGGAATCAGGTGTTCCTGTGGCTTTGGGTGCAGCAGGGATTGAGAAAACCCAGGGAGAAGCAAATGCACTCAACTCACAGCAGGAAGCAGAGTAGAGGAGGAGGAGGAAGGGATTGGTCCACTTCCAAGGATAAATCTGCCACAGACTGAAGGCTTCATCCCTTAAAGGTTTCACTGCCTCTTAACCATGCAATCCTAGGGAAGTATCTTTTAAAATACGGGCCTGGCCTACAAGAGATAAGAGATCAAAGCCATAGCAAAATTAACTTCAGCATGGAAAAATGAGCATCTCACAGAGAAATTGTTCACCGTGTCCTCATGGCAGTCAAAGATTGCTGATGGTTTTAGCAGCAATTACAATATGAGCAGAAAAGCTTTGTTAGATATTGCTCTATGTTGGGATGCGTACTGTGAGTGATAATTTCAGTATTCTTTAGATTATCTTTCCAGGAAATAGATTGTTCAAGATGTTTTGTGGTAGACACTTTGAAGGAAAAGAATTATGTTGGAGACAATTAAGTGCAATATTCTAATGAAGAGTAATGAGAGGTGGGTGTGTCCCCAAGGAAGTCATTGCATGTCTCAATGAAGACTATAACAGTGACTATAATCACTATTTAAATGTGTGCATGTCACCAGGGTTTATAAAATATGATTTAAAGAATCATGTTCTCCATCACATCCTCTTTACTGGCTAAATTAACTTGCTAATTTTCATGTATTTATTCTTTCCTAGAAATTCATGTTCATATAGTATATCTAATATTAAAGATATCTGAGGTAAAGATATCTGTGGATCGCACAAGCCAGTGCTTCTCCCGTGGGAATCACTTCATTCATTTAATGTCTGCTCATGCATTCTAAAGCTAGTAGTGCCCACTTGGAAGAAACTCAGAAAATTGTTCTAGAACTGAAAAATTGTTTTGCATTTTCAATTAGCCTTGAGGTTTAGTAAAGGAAGCTTTTCAATTATGTCAACAAAAGCAAAATACCCGCACCTACTAGGAACAGAGGGTTGAGACATATTCTCAGTAGCAGTCAACTAGATCTTAGCAAAGACCTGCAGCCAAAAGGGGAAGCCCACCAGGGTCAATCTGTGAAATCCTGCTGCTTATCTCTATAGACAGAAGCCCAAATCCTCTATTCTCTTCAGCTCCATTTGTATTCCATGATTTGCCTTGGAAGTTTTTTTTAAGACTTTTCTCTGGGAAAATTTTAGAGCTCTCAAGGAGATGAAGAATTTGCAGTAGAAATGAGGCCAAGACTCAAAAGCAGAGCTGCTGAGTGACCCAATTAATAAGCAAAGAAGGAAGTGCTCGAATAAGGTCTATTTTGTTAAGGCTGGGTTAAGTTTAGATTGTGTACAATTGTGTGTGGGAAAGAAGACAAAAATATAGAGCAGAGAGAGACCAAGAACACAGAAAAATTTACAGAATATACCAACAAATTGGAGTGTGGGAGAAACAGTAAGACATGTAGGCAGATCTGGCATCTGATAAAGGGAAAGACACACAGACAAAGAAACAAAAACACTTCGATTCATATATTCTTATTAAGTAGTAGTAAAATAATACACTGAGAATAATCAACCATACAGTCAAATATTAAACACTATCTTCAAATATAGAGCTGGAGAGATGGCTCATGGGCCACATGTTTCTGTTTCAGAGAACTGGAGTTCAGTTCCCAGCATTCTTGTCTGATTGCCAATAGCTGCCTCTAATTCCAGCTCCTGGTAATCTGACTCTCTCTTCAGACAACTGGACACAAGACAGACAGACAGACAGACAGACAGACACACACACACACACACACACACACACAAACACATATGAGAGAGAGAGAGAGGGAGATGGAGGGGGAGGGGGAGGAAGAGGGGGAGGGAGAGAGAGAGGAGAGAGAGAGAGGGAGGGAGGGAGGGAGGGAGGGAGATTGATTGGGCTCAGGCCTGCCATGGACTTTTGAAACCTCAAAGTCCACCCAGACATACTTTCTACAACAAAGCCACATCTCCGAATCCTTCTAATCCTACTGAGGAGTTCTATTTCCTGGTGACTAAACCTTCAAATATGTGAGCCTATGGGACTATCTTATTTAAACCACCACAGCACCCCATGCCCAGCCAGTTAGAATGCATGTCTAAGACCACAGAACATAAAGCAGGAGCCCATGTCCAAGACAAGCACCCATATCAGTCTTGTTACTTCAGTGGGAACACAGAGGCGATGGACTCTGATACACCTACCTCTTTCTCTTGTGTTCTTGAGATCTCTGTCTGGATGTCAGGGTCTGACTTATTATGGAAACAGAAAGTATGCTTCATTTTGACAAGACTTTGAACATTAATGAAGCCCAGATTTATCATACACATTTAAGAATAATAAGAATACCTTCTTGAATGGTCTTTAAGCATGATAGCCATCACCAAAATTATATAAAAACAGCCAACTAAAATGAAAAATGTAAATTTCTGTGTAATAACCAAAATCAAAAAAATAATTGAAGAGCTATAAATAACTCTTTCTGTATTCTTCCAATATTATTTTCATTCAAAAATTTGATTAGAAAATTAGATTTGGATTAAACTTTGAAGTTAAAATTCTTTAAAACACAATGTAAGTTAGTTTTTCTATGTGTCTCTGAGTCACACCTGAATGAAAGCTGAATGAAAGCCTGAATGAATTAAGTTTGAGCTGAGAATGCACTGTCAGTATCAGGCAATATGCACTTGTGAGCTATCTTACCTCCCATTGTCAAATATAATATAAATGATTGATTGATGTTCACTGACTTATTAACTTTAGAGCCCTGGAGGAATTGGAGTAACAATGGAAAACCATTGTTTTATGAAAACAAGGAGGCAGTTAAACTCAAATACAATAACTGACAGGTTCCTCAAACAAAATCTGTCTTCTGTAAACATAGAGAAGAATTTAGGGGGAGAATGGGAAGGGAAAAGAACAGGGATAGCATAGGCAATTGACTGTGCCCATGCCAGTAAAAAACAAAATAATGGCAAATGACTGATACTACATAACACATGCACCTCTGAAATTATCATTTTTCCATAATCAAGGACCACTTGGAAAGCAAGCACTGTACCACTTCTCTCCATATACTTTCCTTTTTAAAAATAAAACTTCCTATTACCTATTATTAAACAAATCTTCTGTCACCGAACATGAATTCCTAAATCCTGAAGCTGACATGTTTCTATCTGCATAATTCCCTGGAGGGGTACCCCAATCACTACATCTGTCTACACTAGATCCTTTCTATTCCGGTGCATAACTTTTTTCTTTTCATTTTTTCAGTAATTCTTGAATTAATTTAGCTTGAAGCTATTTCAGATTAAGTTTCTCTGGACAAATATGCCAAGTTTTGGGTTCGTATGAGTCCTAAAATCTGGTCAGTATGCCTAAGAATGCAATTGCGATCCTGATTCATAGTATATATAATAATTGCACAAATAGTTTTTTTTTTTAGAAATAAAAACCTATATGCCTAAATAGTGGCCACTTAACACTCAAACCAGTGATGTTCACATGATCCAGTTTTCATGGGCTCTTCCCTTCCCAGCAGGTGGTGTTGTTTTGTGTGATTGTATTTCTTCTGAGTGATGTGCAGTATTATATCATCTTATGTTTCCTTGATAAATAAAAACTATATTGAATGAGGTTGCACAGTTGAGTGTTCTTGTGGAACTCTTAACAGTAGAAATGGGGATTTCTGTGATGCTTTTGCCTGCTCTTGGAACTCTTTTCCTCCTCCTTGTTTTTTTCATACAGTCCTGATATAAAGGTTTATGCTTAGTCTTATTGCATTTTGTTATGCTATGTTCATTTGACATCGCTGGGAGGCCTGCTCTCTTTTGAAGTGAAACAGAGGAGCAGTGGATCTCAGGAAGAGAAAAGGTGTAGGAGACTTGGTGGAATGGAGGGAGGGAAGGCTGTTGTCGGGTTGTATTGTATAAGAAAATAAAAAATAATAAAAATGAGTATGGAAATTCTTAAAACCTTAAGCAATTAAAAGACAACATGTGATAAAAGAATACTCTAGAAAAATTCTTTTTTTTTTTCTTTTTTTTTTCTTTTTTTGGTTTTTCGAGACAGGGTTTCTCTGCAGCTTTAGAGCCTGTCCTGGAACTAGCTCTTGTAGACCAGGCTGGCCTCGAACTCACAGAGATCCGCCTGCCTCTGCCTCCCGAGTGCTGGGATTAAAGGCGTGCGCCACCACCTCCCGGCTTCTAGAAAAATTCTTATATTCAGCCTAAAGCCAATACTGCTTATCATGGGATAACTTGTGAGGTGTAATAGTGTAGATACCATGAGATGAAATGGATGTTAAAATACCAAATATAAACCAATGGACAGTTATTTCATCCTAAGATTATTATATGATGGGCTGGAAGAGGTGTGGCAGAGCCACTGTTCCAGAGTGTTGGGATTTGCTTCCCGACACCACAGCAGGCAGTTCAGTAATGCTTGAACTCCATTTATAGTGAATCAGTTGCCATCTTCTGGTCTCTGTAGGCACCTCCATGAATGTGTTCATATCGCCGAATTGAATACAAATAAAATAAGTCCTTAAAAAACCTAATATTATTATGTGATTAATAGGAACAAGTACGGCATGATAGTAAGGCTGCATCGGAGTGCAGACATTGTGACTAGAAAGACTTTTCACTGACCTTTAATTATCTAAGTCATGAATGTGGGTGTATTTTAAAATACTAATTATGTTTAAAGCTTATCTGGTCATGGTCAGTAAAATGAAGACCAGAAATAGAATTAACAACCAAGAAGATTCTCTTTGTCAAAAGGAAAGCTGTGCATATGACCTCTGACCTCTGTCTCGCTGCTTCTGTGACAGCCAAAGTAGAATCATCGAGATTGGTAGTGACCTAGAGGTCACCTCAGATGTAGTCACTCTGGTGACTTGGGTCAGACTTTTGATCTAATCTCTGCAAGTACTAAGAAGTCTGAGAGGCAAGACACTGTCCGCAAAGGACATAGGGATACCTAAGCAGTGCCCCCGACTCATGTATCAGAGACCGGCATGCAAGACTCCACAGTGATAGATCTGTCTTTGAACCATGTAATAGTGTGAAATGTGAACTGTGTGTTGACTCTTTCAGAAGAGTACATCAACAAAGCAGCAGTTCAGTGATCTAAGACAGACTTGAAAAAGAAGCAGCCATAAGAATCATTTCAACACCAGGCAGTGCTGTTGCACCTCTTTAATCCCAGCATTTGGGAGACAGAGACAGGCAAATCTCAGTGAGTTTGAGGTCAGCCTGCAAAGTGAGTTCAAGGACAGACACTAAAACTACAGAGAAACCCTTTCTTGGAAAAAAAGTAAAAACAAAGCAAGCAAGCAATATATGAATATTTATGCTTCATCTTCAGTCTCCTGATTAAGGCGGCCATATGTTCTGATGTGAGCTTAAAGGAACAGATATTTAGGAAGATGTGTTGTGGAAGTCTCAAAAACAAAAAGCTGATTCTGCTTCTTTATACCACAATACTTCTTTGGTGGTCTCTGCACAGTATTTTGCCATCATCTAATTTCACCAGTTAGAAAAAACCTCGGACAAGTTCATCCAAATGTTAAACTACCCCAAAGGGGTCCCTCTGCACTATCTAAATTCTTGCGTTTTATTGAAAAACAAACAAATATAAACAAAACATGTAAAGAGACACTTGGTTACTTGTCAGTGGTTAGTGGAAACATGCATCCTACAACACATCCCTAGTATGAGCCATTCAGGAACATGTCTCATCATTTCTCGTCACTCAGAATTACCGATAGCATTAGTTTTTCTGGTATTCAGTGGATGAGCTCTGTCAGAAAGGGAATCCTGAATAAATGAAGAAATGAGTCATCTGCTGTGAATGGCCAAGCAGCTGTTGATTGTCATCTGCTTTTCTGGAGCAGAGTTATCAAACTGCTAATTCCAAATGTATTTCCTCTTAATTAAACCAAGTGTGGAGACTTTCACGACAGTGGAAGAGCAAGGTGGACAACAATGATGGAATGGTTAATGAAGAAGTTAGACTATATGATTTCATAGTTCGTGGCCAGGTTTTCTCTCTTTAACCTTGGAAAGTATTTTTTCCACATTGTGTTAGAAATTCTGTGCTTAGCTTCCTTTTATCATTCTACTGTCATTATCTACAAGTGCCTTGCTGTAGAAAAGCCTACTTCCCTGAAATGTTACAGCAGCCACAGAACTCATTCACATATGTTTTTGGGTCCACAAGCATGCTGCTCCTGAGTAATTGAAATGCATGATATCCTCCCAGCACAGGTCTTCTTTCCCTGAAGTTATCCACATAGATGCTGGAGCGAGGACGGCTGCCCTTCAGTTTATTGTAGCCTTGCAAAGCTTGGGAGCTGTCTATGCTGCCTTCTGATCAAGACGTAGCCAGCACCATGTCTGCCTACATGCCACCATGCCCCACTTCATGATGATAATGAACTGAACTTCTTAACTGTAAGCCACCTCAATTAGATGCTTTCTTTTATACAAGTTGATGTGTTCATGGTATCTTTTCACAACAATAGAAACCCTAGGACATACATGAAGAAGAAACTATTCAGAAAAGGGCCTGCCTGGCTTAGTTCCTTTCCACTGGAAGCAGGATGTCCTTCAAAGCTTTGCCCAGTGTCCTCTGAAGTGTGTCACCTGGGATTGCCATGGGGAGAATGGGGAATGTGCAATCAATATCTGATATGCCCTGGGGAGGCTATTATGATTAGTACAAGATTTATTTTTCCTTCTTTTTCTTGCGGCAGAGAGCAAAACTATTTGACAAAATTCCTGCATGCCAGTATACTCCTTACTATTCAGAAAGATAGGTAGCTAGAGCGTGGAAATCTGAATGGTCATCTGGGATGCAATGAACTTGGTTATGCTATCGTTTTTCCTGTTTACCATGGGAGGGTGTTACTATTCTACAAGATGAAGGTAATACTTTTGGGTTTGTTCATTAGTGAGTTTTGTATTGTCCAAAAGAAAAGAAAAGTACCCCCCCCCAAACAAAACCCTAGCTTTCTGAGCGATTAACAACCAAGCTGTACTACCAGGGTTTCCTAAACCTAGTGTGGCCCAGACTCTAATTCTTATATAGGCAGACTCATTACACTTCCCTCAACAGGGATAAACAGTGCACATGCATGGAAATGCAAGTGAGAACGAGGAGCAAATATTCCAACTCCTTTCCAGAGTTTAGAGTTCTGCTTTTATTCGGTGACTTACACAAACTTAGCTTTCCATACACAATGCTGTGCATATTCAAAAATGTTGCAAAGTCCTTATTGTGTGCTTCCTCTGGCAGGAACTCCATATCTGGTTTGTTCTGCATGGATAACTTCACAGTGCTGTTCAAATGAAATCCACACACAGCAATCCTTATTTATTGGTTTGCTTTGCCTTCCCTTTCCTCTGGTGGCAATTCCATTTCCAGTCATTCAATAGCGAGCAAAGTAACAAGTGCTATTCATTTAATTCTGCTGGTGAGAATCCCACAGCAGCCCTCTTTATACCAGATTCACCACTTATGAGGACTCAGGAATTCAAAATCCTCTAATACAAATTCCCCCCAAATTAAAGATTTCTAGATATAGGGATTTTATTGTTAGAGACCTGTAAAGTTGCTTAGCTGTGTAACTTCTAAAGTAAAATTCTTAGTCAAGGAATGTGGCTAACAAAAGAAATTTAATGAGAATAAAACATTCATAAAATTGCCTGACACTTGTGGTTTCTGCCACAAGCCAGCTATTGAAGAAAATCAAGCACTGTGCAGACTAGATAGAAAGATTCCTAACAAATGTATACAGAATCCACTGTCTACTTGAGGCTCCTAGCACCAACTTAATACTCTAAAAATTCTGTTAAAAATATTCAAAACATATGTTCTTTAGTACATTTAGTACCTTTCTGGATGTTTGATCAAAGGAAAAGGAGAGTTTCCTCTGGTCTTGTATACAAAGGATATCTTCAGGGTGGTATTCTGTGTTCACCAAAATTATGAGTTTAGACCGCCTTAAGGAAATAGTAAGGATAGATTTTTTCCATATTACTACAGTGATAAGAAACACATATGTTAAGTTTTTATTGCCCTTAGCTCAACTTCATATCCTGCTGTTAACTGCAAGCTAATGCAAGTTTCTTAAGTGTGCATTAGGTAGGATGAATTATGTCACATACTAATTAAATAATTAAATGAGGTAATATATACTTTACAAGTACTATATTGTATTGTTCTCATTTGCTAGGAATGTTTGTTTAGTGATAATTTTGAAACTTAAAAGGCTTGGTTTCTCTTCCTTAAGAATCCCCCTGATGTTCTTAAGTCAGCAGAACCTCCTTTAAAAATGTGTTAAATTAGCATCGATATTCAAAGAAAGTTCCCAGAGTGTCATTTTAAAATTCAAATGGCAGAGTACAGTGTAGTGTGCAAGACTGTAATCTCAGCATTTGGAGGCTTAGGCCAGAGAACAGCCTAGGCAACTTGAAGGAGAAGAGGAAGAGAATGGAGAGAGGAAGTGGAGATTGAAGAAGAGGGACAGGAGAATGAATAAAGAAGAAAAGAGAATAATAAAAGCAATCTCTGAAGCTTGTACAGAATCATAGAGTTTTTCTATCTTGAATGGTCACACAATTTCACATAAAATACTTGGTAAACAAGCCTGATACCCTGTGACTTTTCACACACACACACACACACACACACACACACACACACACAAAACAATAAAAATCTTTCTACTACTGTTGCTACTAAGAAAATAAAAAATAGTTTTCTGATTCACATAAATTTCTATAATAAAATGATAAATAAAAATATCATTTCCTAACCAAGTATAAGTGATTTAAATTATCTGATATTACTTACAATAGGATTTTGATTTAGTTATTTTTCTCAGTACAACTAAAATAAACATCCACAGGCCATCCAAGACTGTGTAACTGGTAACATGAAAGACAGATCCCTCAGCAGGTGAGGCCCCTCTGCTTGGGTCAACCTTTGCTTGGGTTAGCCTCCTCTGCTTGGGACAGCTTCCATAGACAACACTTGCCTTGGGAATTTGACCTCAAACTGTACCACAGATAAAAACTTACCTTGAGATAGAAGGTATACAGTATTTTTTACAAATCAATAAAACTCATAGCCATGGATAACGATGGGGGGGGGGGGCGGGGGGGTCAGGTGGCATTACTAACATTTTCCCAGGAATTTATTTCTCAGAAAAAAAGGTGAGCTGAAATTCCTCTTAGCATTGAGAGAAGTTAAGTGTAAAAGTCATTTACTTCTGTGGCATCTTCCATGGCTCTCTGTTGTAAGGAAGTTGTCCTAAGATCTTAAACATTTTTTGAATCTTTATTTAATTAAAGTTTACATCCATAATGTACAAGGTTTATATTAAAATAGATAGGCTTCCTTTTCTTGAAATTATACTTTTTATTTTTTTTTTCCTAGTCAACTGCTTTATTTTATTTTATTTTTTTATCTCATGGTTTATTTTTTTTATATTTAAAAATTTCCATCTCCTTCCCTCCTCCTCCTCCCTCCCTCCCCTCCTCCTCCCCCTTCCCTCCCCTCCTTCTCCCCCTTCCCTCCCCTCCCCTCCACCCATACCTCCCCTCCCTCCCTCTCAAGGCCAAGGAGCCATCAGGGTTCCCCACTCTATGCTAAGACCAAGGTCCTCCCAACTCCCCCCAGGTCCAGGAAGGTGATCGACCAAGCTGAGAAGGCTCCCACAGAGCCCGTCCATGCAGAAGAATCAGAGCCCAGAGCCACTGTCCTTTGCTTCTCAGTCAGCCCCCGCTGTTGGCCACATTCAGAGAGACGGGTTTGGTCGCATGATCCATCAGTCCCATTCCAACTGGAGTTGGTGATCTCCCATTAGTTCTGTCCCACCGTCTCCATGAGTGAACGCACCCCTCTCGTTCCTGACTTTCTCCCTCATGTTCTCGCTCTGTGGAATATATACATGCTAGAATACTACTCAGCGGTAAAAAACAATGACATCTTGAATTTTGCAGGCAAATGGATGGAAAGAGAAAACACTATTCTGAGTGAGGTAACCCAGACCCAAAAAGATGAACATGGGATGTACTCACTCATAATCAGTTTCTAGCCATAATTAAAGGACATCGAGCCTATAAATTTGGGATCCTTGAGAAGATAATAAGAAGGTGAACTCCCCCCCCAAAAAAGATATAGTAATCCTCCTGGATATTGGAAGTAGACACGATCGCCAGGCAAAATTGGGAACTTGAGGGTTGGGCAAGACTGGGCCAAGGGGAGATGGGGAGAGAAAAGTGTGAAGGGGAGAACGGGGGGAGCTCGGAGGAATGGGGTGCTTGGGATATAGGAAGGGTGGATATGGGAGCAGGGAAGCATATATCTTAATTTAAGGAGCTACCTGAGGGTTGTCAAGAGACTTGACCCTAGAGGGGTTCCCAGGTTTCCAGGGAGATGCCCCCAGTTAGTTCCTTGGGCAGCTGAGGAGAGGGAGCCTGAAAAGGCCAGTTCCTATAGCCATACTGATGAATTTCTTGCATATCACCATAGAACCTCCACCTGACGATTGATGAAGAAAATGACAGAGCCCCACATTGGAGCACTGGACTGAGCTCCCAAGGTCCTGATGAGGAGCAGAAGGAGAGAGAACATGAGAAAGAAAGTCAGGACCGTGAGGGAACCTCCAGCTGGCGACAGATGGGGAAGGTGACTGAGCCCCACATTGGAGCACTGGACTGAGCTCCCAAGGTCCTGATGAGGAGCAGAAATTATACTTTTTAATATTTGTATGCTATTAAAGCTTTCCTCTATTATGTTGTTAGTAGTTGGCTGTCTTTATTACCACTTTGCACTAGATCTTTCTTGTTTATTATTAAAAATTACTGCCTCCTCCCTACCTCCAACTTACCTCCCCATCCCCCCTCCACTCCCTCTCCCTCTCCTGGCTGAAGAGCAGTAAGGGTTCCCTGCCTTGTGGGAAGTCCAAGTTCCTCCCCCTCCATCCAGGTCTAGGAAGGTGAGCAGCCAAACAGGCTAGCCCCCGCCCCTCAAAGCCAGTATATGTAGTAGGATCAAAATCCAGTGCCATTGTCCTTGGTTTCTCAGCAGCCCTCATTGTCAGCCATGTTCAGGGCATCCGGTTTTATCTCATGCTTTTTCAGTCCCAGGCCAGCTGGCCTTGGTAAGCTCTGATTAGATCAGCCCCAACATCTCGGTGGGTGGGTGTACCCCTCGGTCCTGAATTCCTTGCTCATGTTCTCCCTCCTTCTGCTCCTTATTTGGACCTTGGGAGCTCAGTCTGGTGCTCCAATGTGTGGCTCTGTCTCTTTATCCACCAATCTCTAGATGAAGGTTCTATGGCGATATGCAAGATATTAATCAGTATGGCTATTGGATCTGGCCATTTCTGGCTCCCTCTCCTCAGCTGCCCAAGGAACTAGCTGGGGACATCTCCCTGGACATCTCGGAACCCCTCTAGATTCAAGTCTCTTGCCAACCCTAAAATGGCTCCCTTAATTAAGATATATATTTCCCTGCTCCCATATCCACCCTTCTTATATCCCAACCATCCCATTCCCCTAAGCTTTCCCCATCCTACCCTTCACACATTTCTCTCCCCTTCTCCCACTACCCTTTTCCCACCCCGCCCCCAAGTTCTCAATTTTTGCCAGGCAATCATGACTACTTCTAATATCCAGGAAGATAACTATATGTTTTTCCTTGGGTTCACCTTCTTATTTATCTTCTCTAGGATCACGAATTATAGGCTCGATGTCCTTTATTTATGGCTAGAAACCAATTATGAGTGAGTACATCCCATGTTCATCTTTTTGGGTCTGGGTTACCTAACTCAGAATAGTGTTTTCTATTTCCATCCATTTGCATGCAAAATTCAAGATATCATTTTTTTTTATCGCTGAGTAGTACTCTAATATGTATATATTCCACACTTTCTTCATCCATTCTTCCACTGGAGGGCATCTAGGATGTTTCCAGGTCTGGCTATTACAAATAATGGTGCTATGAACATAGTTGAACAAATGCTTTTGTAATGTAGTGAGGGGCTGCGCGCAGGCCTGCTTTTCATCCTGCCCGGCTCCCGGCCACCTGCTAGCTTATGCCCCGAAATAACAACACACAAATTGTATTCTTTTAAATACTGTCTGGCCCATTAATTCCAGCCTCTTTCTCACATCTTGACTAACCCATATCTAATAATCTGTGTAATAACACAAATGGTATCTTACCGGGAAAGATTCAGCACATCTGACCTGGCGGCTGGCTTCATCCCAACTCTCTCCCTGAGCAGAGGCATGGCAGTCTGTCTAACTCAGGAGAGGCTTGGCATCTGACTGAGCCATCTACCTCACTTCCTTCTTCCTGTTCTGTCTACTCCACCCACCTAAGGGCCTGTCTATCAGATGGGCCAGGCAGTTTCTTTATTAATTATCCAATGAAATCATCAGATAGATAGAAGACACACCTACATCATTTCCCCTTTTTCTGTTTAAACAAAAAAGAAAGGCTTTCACTTTAACATAGTAAAACTACATATATATATATATATATATATATATATATATATATAACTACATATAAAAAAGTTATAAAGCAAGAATTACAGTTACAATATTTATATCTACTTTATCTTTTATCATAACTAAGGAAAGCTATAACTATTGAAGTATTCTTCAACTCCATCAAAGACTCCAGAAGGATATAATACTACCTAAGTAAACAAGAAATATGCAACTTTCAAACTCTAGAAATGACAGAGACAACTTGCTGCCTGGACAGTCACCCAAAGTTTCTCTGTACTGTTGGGGCATCCATCTTCGGCCTACAGGCCCATAGTTTCCAGCAGACATTTCCATGAAGCAGGAATTTTCAAAGGCAGTTCAGTCACTATCTGTTGTGTCCTGCAGAATGTCTCGCAGACTCTTTCATGAATCAGGAATCCCAAAGAATCATCTCACCTTTAGGCAAGTTCAGCATTCCTCTCTCTGCTGGTTCTTTGTGTTCAGTTTATGCAACAGTCCAGGCAAGAGCAGTTTCTTGCCCAAATGGCTGTTAAACTCCATAGGATCCTCTTTGATGCCCATCTTCCTCTTGAAGTAGATTGGTGCTGCCAGGAGCTGACGTGTCTCATTGTCATGAAAAGCCTTAAGTTATTAAAACATTTAAGTGGAATATTCTGTAGTCTTTGAAAAGATATTAGGAATGCCTATCTAACTGAAATATATCTCTATATATCTAGAAAATCTAACTAACATGACAAGCTTTACTATTATTGATGACTATCCATTAACAACCTATATACATTACATTTTTAAGATGAACTACACAATCACAATACCTTAATAAGTATCAGAAATACATATACATATAAGAAAATTGACCTTAAATTTAAATCACTAAAGCAAACTCCATATCAATGCAAATTATTCATAGCTATATCATATCCCACTTTAAATGTAAAAGAATATTTATAAACAATATTTGGGAATATGGACGTAGTTATTTCTCTCCAAACTGCTTCCTGCTGAATGGGGACACTGTTAATCAGATCTTTTTTGGTATAACCTGTGTGCCAGGTTCATCTCAGTCGGCAGTTGAGCGAAGTAATTTTTTGAGGGTGTTCACAGCAACCTTTCAGGAGGACGTGGTCTATCATACCATATTGGGATAGAAGCAATCCATATGGTCTCATTTTCTGTAAAAACAAAAGAAGAATCTCTTTTCCAAAGTATCATATCCTTAGATCCAAATTCTGAAGTCAAGGTATTTTCAAAATATCTATCTTGGATTAATTCAGGAGCATTTATAAACAAATATCTTTTAGCAGCTGTTGCTTCATCCTCAGCATTCAAACAATTAAAAGAGAGCATAATAGTATACAGTATCAAGATTCTCTGTGTATTTTCCATCTTTATGTGGCTTTACTTTAATCTCTATTTCGTTTATTTTTACTTTTACTTTTTGAGACAGGTTCTCTGTATATCTTTGTCCTGGAATAACTCTGTAGACCAGGCTGTCCTTGAACTCCGAGATCCTTCTGCTTCTGCCTCCCCAGTGCTGGGATTAAAGGTGTATGCTACCACACCTTGAACTCACAGAGATCTGTCTGTCTCTGCCTCCCAGGCATTGGGATTAAAGGTGTCTTCTGCCACACCTTGAAGTCACAGAGGTCAATCTACCTCTGCCTCCCAAGTGTTGGGATTAAAGGTGTGTACCATCACACCCAAATTACTCTTTCTCTCTTTTTCTTTTTTACTTTTAAGAACTTTAACCTTTAGCCTACATATATTTTCAACACATTGTAAACCATTTTGATGTTTTCTTCGACACTGAATCTTTCTTTTACTGTATATCTCTGTTTTTGTGACCACATAAGTCTTTAATTTACCCACCAAAATCGGTAGAACTAAAGCTGTAACTTTGGCGGCTGGATCCAGCCCATGCCTTAGCTTTCTAGCCTCATGGTGGAGGTACCCGCATGAGCCATGTTTATTGCCACAACTCTATGGCATTTCAAGGTCCCTGCCAGCAAGCAAGCTGCAACAGTGTCAAACAACAGTCAGGACCGCCTGCTTGAAAGAGTCAGAGTTTGCCCTGGCAGTACAGACCTTTAGAAAGCCAGCATTTTAAAACAGCACAACTTTTTTCCTGCTACAGCTGAAAACTGAAAACACACGTTCAACTTTTCATCAACACCATTTAAGTGTTTTGTGGCAGGACCTCTTAATGAGCTGCAGGGTTTTGCAGCTGAAGCTGAGTCAGGAAGCCTCTCTTAGATGAGAGCACTTGCTCAGACCCGAGAAATTGCTGTTATCAAGAAAACATGCTTTACTCTATTCTTTCCCAGGCTTTCTCAGGTTTTCTGTGGATTCAGTTATCCACGTTGGCGCCATTCTGTAGTGGAGGGGCTGCAGGCGACCTGCTTTTCGTCCTGCCCGGCTCCCGCAAGGTTAGCTTTACATGCAAAATAATAACACGGAAACTGCATTCTTTTAAATACTGCCTGGCCCATTAATTCCAGCCTCTTTCTCACATCTTGACTAACCCATATCTAATAATCTGTGTAATAACACAAATGGTATCTTACCGGGAAAGATTCAGCACATCTGACCTGGCGGCTGGCTTCATCCCAACTCTCTCCCTGAGCAGAGGCATGGCAGTCTGTCTAACTCAGGAGAGGCGTGGCATCTGACTGAGCCATCTACCTCACTTCCTTCTTCCTGTTCTGTCTACTCCACCCACCTAAGGGCCGGTCTATCAGATGGGCCAGGCAGTTTCTTTATTAATTATCCAATGAAATCATCAGATAGATAGAAGACACACCTATATCATTGTAATATGATAGGACATCTCTTGGGTATATTCCCAAGAGTGGAATTGCTGGGTCCTGGGGTAGGTTGATCCCGAATTTCCTGAAAAACAGCCACACTGCTTTACAAATTGGTTGCACAAGTTTGCATTCCCACCAGCAATGGATGAGTGTACCCCTTACCCCACAACCTCTCCAGCAAAGGCTATCATTGGTGTTTTTGATATTAGCCAATCTGACAGGTATAACATGGTCTCTCAAAGTTGTTTTGATTTGCATTTCCCTGATCACTAAGGAGGTTGAGCATGACCTTAAGTGTCTTTTGGCCATTTGAACTTCTTCTGTTGAGAATTCTCTGTTCAGTTCAGTGCCCCATTTTTAATTGGGTTAACTAGCATTTTAAAGTCTAGTCTCTTGAGTTCCTTATATATTTTGGAGATCAGACCTTTGTTGCGGGGTTGGTGAAGATTTTTTCCAGTCAGTAGGCTGCCTTTTTATCTTAGTGACAGTTTCCTTTGCTTTACAGAAGCTGCTCAGCTTCTGGAGGTCCCATTTATTCAATGTTGCCCTTAATGTCTGTGCTGCTGGGGTTATATGTAGGAAGCATTCTCCTGTGCCCATATGTTGTAGAGTACTTCCCACTTTCTCCTCTATCAGGTTCAGTGTGTTCAGATTAATACTGAGGTCTTCAATCCATTTGGACTTGAGTTTTGTGCATGGTGATAGATATGGATCTACTTTCATTCTTCTACAGGTTGACATCTAGTTATGCCAGCACCATCTTTGAAGATGCTTTCTTTCTTCCATTGTGTACTTTTAGCTCCTTTATCAAAAATCTGGTGTTCATAAGTCTGTGGGTTAAGATCCAGGTTTTCCATTCGATTCCATTGGTCGACTTCTCTGTTTTTATGCCAATACCAAGCCGTTTTCAATACTGTAATAGAGTTTGAAGTCAGGAATGGTAATGCCTCCAGAAGTTCCTTTATTGTATAAGATTGTTTTGGCTATCCTGGGTTTCTTGTTCTTCCATATAAAGTTGATTATTGTCCTCTCAAGATCTGTAAAGAATTTTGTTGGGACCTTGATGGGGATTGCATTGAATCTATAGATTGCCTTTGGTAGATTTGCCATTTTTACTGTGTTGATCCTCCCAATCCAAGAGCAAGGGAGATCCTTCCATTTTCTGGTATCCTCTTCAATTTTTTTCTTTAAAGACTTAAATTTCTTGTCAAATAGATCTTTCACTTCCTTGCTTAGAGTTACCCCAAGATAATTTATGCTACTTGTGGCTATCGTGAAAGGTAATACTTCTCTGATTTCTCTATCTGCTTCTTATCCTTTGTATATAGGAGGGCAACTGATTTTTTGGAGTTGATCTTGTATCCTGCCACGATACTAAAGGAGTTTATCAGCTGTAGGAGTTCTTTGGTGTAGTTTTTCGGGTCGCTTATGTACACTATCATATCATCTACAAATAACAAAAGTTTAATTTCTTCCTTTCCAATTCATATCCTCTTGATCCCCTTGTTTTGTCTTATTGCTATTGCTAGAACTTCAAGCACTATATTGAAGAGATAAGGAGAGAGTGGACAGCCTTGTCATGTTCCTGAATTTAGTGGGATGGCCTTGAGTTTCTCTCCATTTAATTTGATGTTAGCTGTCGGATTGCTGTAAATAGCCTTTATTATATTTAGGAATGACCCCTGTATCCCTAATCTCTCCAAGACCTTTATCATAAAGGGGTGTTGAATTTTCTCACATGCTTTTTCAGCATCTAATGAGTTGATAATATGTTTTTTTTTCCTTCAGTTTATTTATATGATGGGTTACATTGATAGATTTTCATAAGTTGAACCAGCCCTGCATTTCTGGGATGAAGCCTACTGGATCATAGTGGATAATTTTTCTAATGTGTACTTGGATTTAGTTTGCCAGTATTTTATTGAGAATTTTTGTGTCGATGTTCATGATTGAGATTGGCCTGTAATTCTCTTTCTTGGTTGAGTCTTTGTGTGGTTTAGTTATCGGGGTAACTGCAGCTTCATAAGAGGAATTTGACAATGACTCTTTTGTTTCTATATTATGAAATACATTAATGAGTATAGGTATTTGGTCTTCTTGTAAGTTATGGTAGAATTATGCATTGAAACCATCTGGTCCTGGCCTTTTTTTTTTTTTTTTTTTTTTTTTGTTAGTTAGGATTTTGATAACAGTCTCTAATTCTTCGTGACTAATAGGACTATTTAGATTGTTCATCTGGTCCTGGTTTAACTTTGGTATATAGTATTTATCTAAAAAACTGTCCATTTCTTTTACATTTTGTGGCTAAAGGCTTTTGTAGTAAGATCTAATGATTCTCTTAATTTCCTCTGTGTCTGTGGGTATGTCCCCCTTTTCATTTCTGATCTTATTAATTTGCTTGTCCTCTCTCTGCCGTTTGATTAGTTTGGTAGAGGTTTGTCAATCTTGTTGATTTTCTCCAAGAACCAGCTTTTTGTTTCATTGATTCTTTGGATTGTTTTCTGTGATTCTATTTTGTTGATTTCTGTCTTCAGTTTATTTCAAGTCTTCTACTCCTCCTGGATGAGTCTGCTTCTTTTTTTTCTAGAGCTTTCAGGTGTGCTGTTAAGTCTCCAATGTGTGCTTTCTCCATTTTCTTTAAGTGGGCACTTAGTGCTATGAACTTTCCTCTTAGCACTGCTTTCATTGTGTCCCATAGGTTTGAATATGTTGTGTCTTTATTTTCCTTCAATTCAAGGAAGACTTTAATTTCTTTCTTTATTTCTTCCTTGACCCAGGTGTGGTTCAGTAGTTGACTGTCCAGTTTCCATGAGTTTGTGGGCTTTCTGGGGGTAGCATTGTTGTTGATTTCTAATTTTAATCCATGGTGATCCGATAAGACACAGGTGGTTACTAATTTTTTTTGTAACTGTGGAAGTTTGCTTTGTTACCGAGTATGTGGTCAATTTTCGAAAAGGTTCCATGAGCTGCAGAGAAGAAGGTATATTCTTTCCTATTTGGGTGGAATGTTCTATAGATGTCTGTTAAGTCCATTTGGTTCATTATCTCCATTAAGTCTTTTAATTTTCTGTTAGGTTTCTGTCTGATTGACCTGTTCATTGGTGAGAGAGGAGTGTTGAAGTCTCCTACTATTAATGTGTGTGGTTTGATTGCTGCCTTGAGTTCTCGTAATGTTTCTTTTACATAAATGGGTGCTTTTATATTAGGGGCATAGATATTCAGGATTGAGACTTTATTCTGAAGGATTTTTCCTGTTACGAGTATAAAGTGTCCCTTTCCATCTCTTCTGATTGATTTTAGTTTGAAGTCAACTTTGTTAGAAATTAGTATGGCCACACCAGCTTGTTTCTTAGGTCCATTTGCTTGATAAACCTTTTCCCAACCCTTTACTCTGAGTAGATGTCTGTCTTTGTGGTTGAGGTGTGTTTCTTGTAAACAGCAGAATGTTGGATCCTGTTTTCGTATCCAATCTCTTAGCCTGTGCCTTTTTATAAGTGAATTGAGTCCATTGATATTAAGTGATACTAATGACCAGTGGTTGTTAACTCCAGTCATCATTTTATTTTGGTAGTGGAGATTGTGTGTTTTCCTTCTTTGAGATGTGCTGGTGAAGGGTCGCTAGATGTCTGAGTTATTGTGGGTATTGTTGACTCGTTGGTTTGTGACTTTCCTTCTATTACTTTCTGTAAGCCTGGATTTGTGGCTACACATTGTTTAAATTTGTTTTTATCCTGGAAATTTTTGTTTTCTCCATTTATAGTCAACAAAAGCTTGGCTTGCTATAGTAGTCTGGGCTTGCATCCATGGTCTCTTAGTTTCTGCAATACATCTATCTAGGACCTTCTGGCTTTCATGGTTTCCATAAAGAAGTCAGGTGTAAGTCTTATAGGTTTACCTTTATAAGTTACTTGACCTTTTTCCTTTGCAGCTCTTAATATTCTTTCTTTATTCTGTATGTTTTGTGTTTTGATTATTATATGGCAAGGGGATGGTTTTTTTTGATCCAGTCTATTTGGTGTTCTGTATGCTTCTTGAACCTTCATAGGAATATCTTTCTTTAGATTGGGAAAGTTTTCTTCTATAATTTTATTAAATATATTTTCTGGACCATTGAACTGTACTTCTTCTCCTTCTTCTACCCCTATTATTCTTAGGTTTGGTCTTTTTATTGTGTCCCAGAGTTCCTGAATGTTTTGTGATGAGAATTTGTTTGATTTGATGTTTTCTCTGATCAGTGCATTTATTTTCTCTATGGTATCTTCAGAATCTGAGATTCTTTCTTCTATCTCTTGTATTCTTTTGGTTATGCTTGTTACTGTAGTCTCTATTCATTTATCTAGATTTTCCATATCCAGCCAGCCCTTGGTTTGTGTTTTCTTCCTTGCCTCCATTTCAGTTTTCAAGTCTTGAACTGTTCCCATTATTTGTTTGGTTTTTTTTTTTTTTTTGGTTTCCTAGGATATCATTTACAGATTTACTCAATTCTTCAAACTTTTTAAAAAATATTTATTTATTTATTTGTTATGTATACAATATTCTGTCTGTGTGTCTGTAGGCCAGAAGACGGCACCAGACTTCATTACAGATGGTTGTGAGACACCATGTGGTTGCCGGGAATTCAACTCAGGACCTTTGGAAGAGCAGGCAATGCTCTTAACCACTGAGCCATCTCTCCAGTTCCCTCTTCAAACTTTTTGTTATTCTTCTCATCCATTTCTTTAAGGGCGTTTTTCACCTCCTGTTTAAGGGCCTCTATCACTTTCATAAAGTCAATTTTTTCTACTTCTTCTTGATTGAGGTGTTCAAATACTCCTGTTGTAAGATTGCTGGGTTCTGGTTATTTCATGTTGTTTTTCAGATTGTTGGAGGAATTTTTGTATTGGCGCCTGTCCATCTCTTCTTCCAAATGCTCCTCTATGGATCTTCTTTTACAGGATCAGGTTTCTTAGCTTGCCAAGGAACTTTTAGACAAAGGGCCTACCTTGCTGCAGGCAGGCTATTGAAACAAAGAAACTCCAGCCCGGTTGTACTCACTACCCAGTCCCAGTGTCCCAATCAAGCTGAGCTGGGGATGTTATGAGCCCGATGAGGGGGAGGAAGAAGGGAGGGTTTTTCTGGATGCAAGCTGGGTAGGGTAGGAAGAGAGAGGCAGTAGCCAGGGAGAATAGCCCCAGCCAGAAGACCAGGAAGTATAGGGGATCTTAAACATTTTAAATGCCATATTCTGTAGCCTTTGAAAGGTTTGAAGAATGCCTACCCATCTGAAATACATTTGTGTACATCTAGAAAATCTAACACTACTACAAGCTTGACTATTAAAGATGACTCTCTATTAATCTATATTTCTTAATTATATATTACATTTTTAAATGAGCTATACAAACACAATAATCAAGAACAAAACTTTAATCAAGAGCAAAAATATCCATATAACAAAATTTACCTTAAATTTGTATCAATAAACCAAGATCCATGCCAATGAAAATCTCTATCGCATATCCCTCTTTAAATATAAATGAACATTTATAGACAATATTTAGGAATATGAGCATAGTTTTCTCCATACTGCTTCCTGATTTATGTTGGGCAAAGTAATTTTGGGGGTGTTCACAGCAAGCATTCATGGGGATCTTGGTCCATCAAATCATATTAGTCTGGAAGCAATCCACAGGTTCTCATACCCCGTGGAAACAATAGAAGAACCTTTTTTTCCAAAGCAGCATATCTTACGACCCAAATTCTGAAGTCAAGATACTTTTATAAATATGCATGCAGGTTTAGCTTCGAAGCCCATACAATGAAATGTCTTTCTGTACTTAGCGCCTTCACAGTCAAAAAATTAAAAGAAAATAAATAATATACATAATCCACACAGAGATTTCATAAAATCTCTGTGAATTTTCCATCTTTATGTGGCTTATATTTTTTTATACATTTTAATCTCTGACTGTCTGTACTCTGTCTCTTTAAAGACTTTACTTTTTTTAAAAAATGTATTTATCAAATACTGTTACTCATTTAGAGGTCTTTTCCATCTGGATTTGACTTTGTTGCATATCTGTAATTATTTTCTGACCAGAACTGTCTCTTCAAATGCTAAGCATTTCTTATAAACGTAAGTGGTGTCATTGCTAGGGGAAATATGGCACTGCCTGCTTGCCCTGCCCAGTCCAACATGGTGGAACTGTTTGCTGCCTCTGAGAGCCATATACATTGTCCCATTTTCAGGAACACAGCCAGTCTATGCTGCCATCAAGCAAGTTCTAATTGCTCCATAGCCAGAGTTCGTCAGAGTTCACACTGGGCAGTATGGTCCAGAAAGCCAGCATTTCAAAACTCTATGGCTTTTTTCTGCTACCACTGAGTCAGGAAAACCTGTCTTAAAAGAGCCATGCCTCTGCTTGCTTCTAGCAAACATAGCCCACCCAAGAAAATGCTACTGCCAAAGCATGTTTAATTCTTTTCTTCTGTGTCTAGGATTCCTTCCCAAACTCTCTCAGGTTTTAAGTGGATTTTAGTTGGCCATGTGGGCACCACATTTTGTAAGGAGGTCGTTTGGTAGTTCTAACCACTCAGCAGCTCAGACCTGAAATAATCACACAGAAGCTCAGAAGCTATATTATTTAAATCACTGCTTAGCACATAAGCTCTAGCTTCTTATTGCCTAGCTCTTACATATTAATTTAAGCCATTTTTATTAATCTGTGTATCATTACGTGGCTGTGGCATACCGGGTAAAGTTCCAGCGTCTGTCTCTGGCAAGGCTACATGACTTCTCTCTGATTCTGCCTCCTTTCTCCCAGCATGCCATTTAGTTTTCCCACATACCTAAGTTCTGCTCTATCAACGGGCCAAGGCAGTTTCTTTATTCACCAGTGGTATTCACAGCATACAGAGGGGAATCCCACATCAGATCTCTCTTACCTACTCCCTGAGGTAGAGAATTTCACTCTTCTCTTCAGATGGTAGCCTCCTTCATGAACCAATGTCGTTATGTATCTCAGATCTCTGGCAATTAAGGTTGCTTCCTGAGCTCTCTTTTGTTCTTTGGAAGATTCTTTGTAAGTATTATTTTAATATACTTACTTACTCTATAGCCCAGCCAATGGTCAAGTTATTGTTTTCCAGTGTCTCAGAGTCATTCATAACTAGAAATCTTGCTGCTCAGGACATTAAACTTGGTAGTAAGAGAATATCTTTCAAAGAGTGTGACCTCTGGCCAGAGCTATCTATCTCTCATGAGAATTTTGATGGAACGTGTCTTTCCCTTCTTTCTGGCTTCCTGTTCTTTGAAGTCATCTCTCTCTTGTTCATGATCTTTTGAAGAAGCCATTCACAGACTTTACAAGAGACTGAATCATTGCAGATGCACAATGTTGAAATTTTATTCTGCTTTTGTAGGTCTACTCTATGCCCTAGAATTATAAGCTTATTATTATAGCCCCTGGCTTAGGAACCCTGACCGTACTCACCCAAGGCACATTTCTAGCACACACATAACACTCCTTAAGTTAAGTCCATGTTAGTTCCTGTACCTATTATTCAGCTGGAAAGCTCTTATTTTTCCAGTCCAACACTTTTCCATTGTGCTTTGGGATAAGCACTGTCTATAATCATTCTCTGAGAGGTCAAAGGGACACAGTGGCTGCTGATGTCCTGAAAGAAAAATTCTCTATGTTTTGCCCAGAATTTAGTGTGTAATTGGTGTAGGTGGAATTGATTGATTTTCTCTTAATACAACCTAGGTTTGGCCTTTTCTTTGCTTGTAGCATAAGACTTGTAAGAGCCAAGACATGCTTTAAAATGTAAAATGGTGATGCATATTTTATGTATTCATGTAAATGTTAATATACCTACCTTTATATTAACAAGGCATTAAATACTACATATTATGTGTGTGTGTGTGTGTGTGTGTGTGTGTGTGTGTACACAGAGGGAGAGAGAGCTTCTTTGACTTATGATAAAATTGTATTCTAAACTGAAAACATCTTAGGACAAATGTTTCATTTCATTTGTTGTTGGAAAACCGTCCACAACTAAGCCAATAGTGAAACTGCTGAATAGCTCACATAGTTTATTAAATGCTTGGCTGAAAATTGGAATCACCAGTGTGTTAGCACCCACCATAAATGCGTGTCAAAAGACAGTACTTATTAAATGTACAGCAGCTTGGCCCTGTGGAGATGGTGGATAGCACGAGTTCTTGACATCACATCAAGGACAATGCATATGGATACACGCACTTGGTAGAAGAAGAGTGATGACTATGGAAATATCTCAGGCCTATGCAACCTATATAATTGAATGGATCGCCCACTTTTCAACCATGCAGAACTAACTAGTTCTTTATTTTCTGCATTTTGTATTGAAATTTATGAGAAAGAAATTAATTTATACCATATTTAGAACAACAGTGTTTTGAGATTTACTAGTAGATGCATACAAATGTATCTTCAGCAATCAAGTAGGCAAGGTGTAGAGGCAGGTTCTGACATCAATTTAGGAGCGGACAAAAAACAAAACTGGCCAAAGCTGGGTTTGCCGAACACAGCAAGCGTGGTCCAGCTGGATGCTGGTAACTAGAGACCTTTCATTCATCTTAAAACACTAATATAAGGCGTCAGCATGACGGGACCCAGCTTGGTTTCTGCCCTATAAGCTGTCTTTGCGTCTATCTTTGAGGTACAGTACTCAGCCCCGAAGCCATTTGGTCCCCCTTTTCACTCACAGTCTACATACAAAGCACACTTGACAATGCTGATGTGGAACCCAGATCTTGTGTTTGTGTTATGCAGCTGTCATCACTCCCAGTCTCCTCAAATGAGATGATTACTAATTCCATGAGCATGTTGTGAATATGTGTGGGCATGCATGAAATGTTAGAATTAAAATATGGAAAAGTAGGATATTATGTTGCTCTCACATGATTCCTACTGCCCTATAAGGCTGCCATTAAGAATTATTTGGAGGTTGTGAATCTCAGCTAAAATGTATGTGGGGAATTGACACATTAAATTTTCAGGCACATTTCCCTTTTAGAAGGAAGGTAAACATGGAAAATGCTCCATTTGGTAACAGAATTAGTCTGATTAAAACAGCCTCAGAGAGCTAGAAAGGCGATGTGGTACACATACATGCACACACACACACACACACACACACACACACACACAAACATACACACATTTTATCAGTGTATAATATATACTTTATGCTATACTATTTTATTTGGGGACTGTTACTAAGGACAGATCCCAGAACTTTGCCCATGTAGTACCACTAAATGTCCCCAGACAAGCAACTGTTGTGGGATTTTTGACCTTGCAGTGAAACTCTGTTAGTAAAATTAACCTTGGATCAGGGGGTATAACAAGCAACTAGCTAAAAAGAATTAGCCATAGAGAGTATGGAGGACCCAGAAAGACAGATGGACACAGGAAGGAGTAGGATGGGACTTACAGATTCAATCTTTTGGGTTTGGGACAGTGTGAAGATCTCTTCTTGCTGCATCTCTGGCTGAAAAGAAAGGCCAGCTGGTTGCTTCCTGGCTTCTCTGATCTACCAAGTTTTCTTCCCAACATCTGACCCCCAGACCTTTATTAATAAATAAAACAACTTAGATAAAAATAACATTTGGCTGCTATGGCCACAGCTGAGCTGGTGCCAGCAGCATGGAAATCCTGCTAGGCCATGGTCTGAGTAGCTAAAATATTAGTAGCTTCAGGTTTGGCTGCTAAGCAGACATAAAAACAACAAGCAATTATGTTTATTATATGAATATACACAATGTATACCTCCATAGCAGTGATTTTTATTTGAAATAAAATCTCACATATCGATTTTGGGATTAACGTTGTCAAGTTTATTGTGGAATTAGTATAGCACAGAGGCATATAATGCTTATCCTGCCATCTTCTGGTCAATAGGCATAAGTGCAAGTCCAGAGTTCTTAGATTTCATAGGCATCTTGCAGTTTCTGTTGTTTTAGACAATGTTGTCAGGCTCAAACTCAGCTGAGCTAAGAGCAGATCTGTCACCCTCCACATGGGTAAAATAAAAGGTGGAATCTTTTACTATATGAGCAGGACACACCTTTGTGAGCAAGGGTGTCCCTGAGTCTTGGCATTGGTGGCTATTCCACCAGTCAGCACACATTTCCCATCCTCGAATTTTACTGTAGCCATTGTTGCCTCAATACTCCTACCTTGGTGCTTATGCCCTTTAAATCATGGGTTTATATGGCAGCTTTTTATTAATTCTGTGACCTTAAATTTATTAGCTTCTCTGATCTTTAACATCATAATTAAGGTAAGAACTCCACGAGGCACTAAAGAAACATTAAATAAGGAACCTAGAAAAATTCACAGGAAAATTATTACACATGGAAAAAGAGAAAAACAAAAGCCATTTAGCTGCCATTCACTCTTTTAAGAAGTTCTACTCGAATCTCTGCACTGCCCAGAATCACATCACTCAGACTTAAGGAACTGGAGACACCAAAGTGTCAATTCAGTTCATATGGCCCTGTTCAAATATCACAGTTAGTGTTAGGGCAGTGCCGTCACCCAGAGAGGGGACAATGCAGACTTTGGCAGCTATGTGAAATAAGAAATGCACAAAAGGATAATTCTTTGCTGTTATATGGTTATTTTCTTTTGCAGTAGTAATAGAATAAAACAAATATTATGGAAAGAATCTTCTACTAACTTTAGTAGACATGGTAGAAAACATTTAAAAAGAAATTCCATATTTTTATTTCTTCCCTTATGAGGTATACTCTTCAGCCATTTTATTTTATTATTTAATTTTATTTCTTTTTTTTTTAGGGAAAGAAAGCAGAATGATAAAGGGATTCAAATTCAATTTAAAATTACTCCACTGGTTTACCAGCATGGGCACAGTCTCCCATCAACTGCTTGAGCACAGTGTCTGTGAGATTTGAATTTATCACTGGCCTTGAAAGAGATCAGTTTCATCCTTGTGTGCTTCAGCTTTCTTACCAATACTCTGTGGCAACATCAGGAGCCACCTCAGAGATTAATTGTTAGGATTAACCCAAATGAACATATTTATTACATAAGTTATATTATTATATTTTATTTTCCATACAAAAAGAGTAAACAAATACTGCAAACAGAAAGGACAATGAGAAACAAAGGTCTAAAGGATTTCACTTGCTCGTTAGCTCAGCAAATTTATGCAGAAAACGATTTCCACAGCACAACAGAACCAACTGAATCTGTGACAGATCAAGGCCTCCTTCAGAAGGGTCACGTCACCTCTGCCTGACCTGAAAATTCAGCCCTGTCGTGTGAAGAAGACCCCTCCCAGCACATGAATCCTGCAGGTCCTGGGAATTCCTGCCTCCCTCATACAGACTGTGGTGCTGAGGCTGAAGCCTACCCATACTTTTCAGTGCCCCCAAGCGATTTCACCCCACTCTAGCACTTGCTTTCTAGTATGCCCCTGAGAATACAAGTAAATAGCTTTGTAACATTTAATTTATCTGATTTCCTCCTCTTTGGAGAACAGCACATGAGGTGGAGAATATTCTTCATGCAGCTTGACTGATAAATGTTTTTGTGTGATATAACCTATTCACTTACTAAGTGCATTTATCCACAGTAAACAGGGTGATTTTTTGTCACACACTACCCAACTACCCTGATTTGAGAGGCAATGTTCACTTTTAGTTAATGCCAATGAATTACAAGAGTTCTGAACTCTGTGAAGAGGTGATGTCTAGACATTCTGATTAATATAGAAATCCACTGACAGATTTACCCCAGGAGATGTTGTCTGAGGTTTCTGTCCTGCCCAGTTCCTGTAATCGTTAAGTCCCAATGAAATCACAGAGAGATCTCCATTAACTATAAACTGAAAGCCTTGCTCATTAGCTCAGGCTTCTTATTAACTCATAACTTATATTAGCCTATTATTCTAGTATATGTTAGCCACATAGCTTGGTACCTTTTTCAGCGAGGCAGTCACATCTTGCAGCTGGTCCAGGACGCCTGAGAAATGGGCTTCCTTCTTCCCAGAATTCTCCTGTTCTCCTTGACCTACCTCTACTTCCTGTCTGGTTGTCTTATCTATACTTCCTGCCTGGCTACTGACCAATCAGCATTTATTTAAAATATACTTGACAGAATATAGACAATTGTCCTGCACCAAGGAGATGCTTATTCTCACACAATGAAAAGCATATCATGGGAATCACTCATCAGAGGAGATGTACATTCTCTGAAAAACAGAGATGAAATTTCCTAGAAATTTGTGGATTTCTAATGGAAGCTTCAATTTGTCATGCCTCCAAACTGATGTATTTGTTTGATTTACTTTAAGGATGTTTTAATGTCACACAACCTTCCATCTCATGAATGTAAGTATTGTCAGCATTCTTATTAGTAGTATACTTCCTTTTAATGTGGATAGGTTCCTTGCCTGTTTATATGCTTGTTTATAAGGTGCATGCCTCTCTTGAGGCCAGGAAAGAGTGTTGGATACCCTGAGACTTGAGTTACAAAGGGTTATGAACTGCCCTATAATTGCTGGGAATTTAAACTAGGTCCTCTGGAAGAATATTAACTATTCTTAACCATTGAATTATATTTCCAACTCCCATTAGTAGATCATTAGAACACTTTTTTTCTTTATTTTTGTGTTGCAAGTGTGCTTTTTATATGCAGATTTGATCCTGTACCTAGCTTTGGGATTTTGTTGATAGAGGCATTCTCAGTTTTTCATGTCTTCCTGTTTCTTTTGTAATACAGAGATTTCCCCCCATTTCTTACTTGATGCTAAAGGCCCAGCTACTTCAAAGATCATCAAGGAATGATCTTGAGCATGAGAAAGAGAAACTTCTCTATTTTTAAAGCAGAAAGACCATGAACTTTTCTTTTGATTCAAATCTCTCTTTACCAAGCACAGAGCATTCTAAAAGCTCTCCTGTGCTGGGCTCCTATCCTCTCTGACACTCCAGCCTTTCCTGGACCATTTGACAACACTCAGATGGGGCCTTGCCCCTAGGGAACTACTGAGTAGGAGCAGGTCAGTGTCCTCACTGTGCCTAGACTTGACGATATGCTTTTCCTCACTGATGATGCACCCCTGTGCATCTGCCATTATCAGGAGAGCTTGAACAATGAACTCTGTTCAATGAACTCTCCTCAAAGCCATTGTCAAAACATTGTTAGATGGCACTTTTAATAACTTTATTTTTTTATTTTAATTACATTGCCAACACAGTTTGGAGGCTCTAGATTTGAACTGCATAAAGTGACCCTGATTTCTTTTCCCTTGAGAGTGCCACAGAAATTTAAATTATTCTTTCCAAATGGACTTGTTTTGATGTTAAAGAGCTGTCCTCTACACTGTATGATCAATAGTTTTCTTCATTAATGTGGAAGAAATGTCTTTATACTTCAAGGTAGGCTTGAACTTCAAAATATCTTTCCCACCAGTTCTGACTTGGTTATGTATACTAGTGTGAGAAGGTTGTTATTAAAAATCACTTTCTGAAATTCAAGAATATGATGGTAAAATAAGCCTTGCTAAAACCTTTTAATCATGTAATAATGATGGTGGTGTGTTGAGTTGTGTTTCTCTGAGCTGGTCATTTTTATTTGCATACATTATCATAATTGATCTTCTTGAAAACTTTATGAGAGAGGCATTGTTAACACCTTTCCATGGACCAGAGAAAAGTGACAAAGAGATGCTAACTGCTATTCTAAATTCCTGTGATTATAAGCCTCTGATTTTGTAATTTGAGAATTTAATTCCAGGTAATAGGGCAAATGTCATGACTCCTTTTCCCATCCCCCTCTGCCATCCATTTAGTGAATAAACTACTGGTGAATCAGTGCTTGTTGACCTGAGGAGGATGCTTTAAGAAAGACTATGGACCTTAGGAATTCTCACCCTCTTCTTGGGTGGAGGAAGGCACAGTACCCATAGGAGACATGAAGAAATTCTGCATTAATCCTTACTGACATCTTAGTTAGTTGGAATGCAAAGCCCTGGTGTGGCAGTAAATCAAGTCCTTACATGACTTTCTAAGAAACAAATGTACAACTAAAAAGAAGGGGAGGTGGGAGACCAAGAGACCATAATCTTCAATTACTTAGTTATCAACAATAATGAGAATCCAAACTCCAATTTTTTTAAGAGCTATCAGATGGGTTTACTTCACATTTCTATGAAAGCAGTACACCAACTCCTCCCCTGGAACAAAATATTGGCATAAATTAGACTACATTTGTCTAGAATTTTAAAATTAATAAATGTATTTATCTTCAGTTTTAATAAACTTGCTAATTGACATGTTACTTGTCAGCAGTGTCCTAAGCAACACACCAGATTTGTAAGCTACACTACCTCTGTCTTAGCATTTACCGAGGGACATGGTGTAACTACATGCTATGCTTTGAAATATATTTAAATATCTTTTACTTAATCTTGATGTTACTACCATAAATTTGACCACTGAGCAATACTTGTACAAATGTCTAGGATGCACATTTTTACTAAGTAGCTTCAACAAACAGTTCTCAATGGTGTAAAAAAATATTGCTTTACATTATAGTATAAGGATCAGCAGCCAGCACTTTGGACATATATTTTCAGATCAATTGTGTACAACAGCAAAAAACACCAGTGGCTCTTCTTCAGGATCTAAAAATGACCTGGGACAGTTTGGAGACAGCTCTCATTTCTAAAATTAACAGAACACAGAATGAGGATAAGGGTCTTCTCCTTACTGTAAATCCAATTGCTGACAGCCTGCTGTTTATCAGGGTGATGTGTGGTCAGAGACAGATCTTCAACTCTGCTTGATATTTACAGATAATAGAATCCTCCTAACACATTGCAGGAACCAGTTGTTCTCCTGTTCTCTGATAACAAAAGAGATATGGGTTTGAGCAGAGTGACATGATAGGGGAAAGCCCTTAGTTCTGGGGACTGTGTTACTTTCCCTCTGTGGCCTTAGAGAAATCTCACTCCAAGCTGAAGTTTTTCTGTCTTTAAAATCTAGAGCTTTGAAGAAGAACAGAGCCTTTACTCCCAACAGTAGACTCCTTAAAGTACACTTGAACAGACCCAAACATGCTAAAGAAACAGGAGACAAGTCAGACATAACTGCAGTGCAGCCCCATCCCTAACTGAAGGACATTAGCTAGCATCTTTGAGCACATTCGCAGAAATCACTGATTACTCAGATGACCTTCAGTTTGTGTCTGAGTGGAGTCATTTACTGTTGACAACTCTGTGTCTGTCCCCTATTCTCACGAATCTAAAATCATGTGAGTTTTTGTGGCTGTCTCCTTTTCTCTGTCATAAACTTAATGTGAACTCTACTTTTTAATTTTTCTTGTTCACACTTTTCTTCTTGTTCAATGATCCACTCACTTGGCACATGCCATTGACAACAACCACTCACTTAAGGCATTCATAGATTGAACATGATAAAGTTTGCATGTTCATTTTTAAGGATGGTTGCGCACAGTTCAGGAATCATATATGCAAATTAACAAGGGCACTGTGGTTCTAAATCTGCTGAGAGGGCTGGTCACTGTAGGAACCTGCAGAGAGTGGTTTTTAAGAGCAGGAATAACTGGGCTTCTTTTCACTTAGTGGTTTTCAAAATGTTTTCTACAGTATAGATTATCTCTTGATGTGATGTTTTCTATAATTTTTCTGAATGTTTATAAATTTTAAAGATTAATAATGGATGATGAAAGCAATGAACGAAAAGAAAATGAAGTCAAACAAATTTTGAAATCTATCTACCCATGAATTGAAAACAACCTCTCTTAGTTATTCACTGACACCTGTGCTCATGCTCATGACTTTGATTTGATATTATGATTTACACAGTGTACATGCAATTACATCGTAAACAGAAACCCAAGTAGCTCAATATATGCTTTTAAGCTAAATCATATTCTGTGTGTTTAAAGTAAATACCTCTAATTTTCATAATGTTCAGCAGAGAACACAGAACCAGCCACACACTGCCAGTAGAGTGCTCTTGAGAACAGGGGCCCAGATACCAAGTCACAGTCACTGCCCTCATTCCTTTCTCTCTGCCTACCATGCTTTGTTTTAGATGACAAGAGTATCATACACTGGATGCCGTCCAACTGATATGCATTTCATATTTACCTTATTTTTCTATGTCACTACATAAGAATTTTTTGAAAACGTCACAGATGATAATAGTTTCATGAGCTACTTACTTTTTTTCATGAATACCCTAAACTTGTCTCATGAATTAGTTCAGTTTTTACAACTTTGTTCAGTGGGTTCTATCTACTACATGAAACAGTCTGCCCATGAAGATAAACCACTGTCTAAAGTCTTCCTGTTACCACATGCTCTATGATGACTGAAGATAAAACACCCTTTTTTTTTGCTGTCATTGGAAAGCAAATATTACAACTGAAACTTCTGAATTGGCATAATTTATTCTCTCCTAATTCACATTTGGAACTTTATGGAACTAAATGATGGCTGTTACTTATTCAATTTTGTCTACTATACATTAAATATATATTAGTCTTGGTGAAAGATATACAGCTATAACTAATCTATTTTATTGGTGAACTGGCACAGGTGCTGAGTGACTAACAGAAAACTCATTTTGTGAAAATAAAAACACCATAGGAAATACTAAAATAATGATTTTTCATATGTTTTCTGTTTATATAAACTTCCAATGGAAGAAATCTTACCTTTAAATACTACCTGTCTTGTGGGATTGCTTCAATAATTGATCCCCAGCTACTAAAGAGACTTTTAGCAATTCCTCTAACATTTACTGAGAAATAGTTTCACAAATGATGTCACCAATCACACATGAGGAAATGTCATTTCACAGCTCAGCAATCCCAGGTACTGTTTGCTTCCAAGTTGGAACATTAAGTTTATCTTTCAATTGCATGGGTTTTGCTTTGGTACAGTTTCACAGTCAACAAATAAAAGTTTGAAGTGTCACTGCCACCGGTCACATAGAAAATGTGATCTACAAAGATACCCCCCCAAAAAAACGGGCACTTTAAAGTGTGCTACTGGAAATAGGTTCTTAGGACTGAAACTGCAGTCTCAGGAGCAAATACAGTCTCTTTCACACACTCCCGTTAAAGACACTTTGGTGATCTTTATACATTTATACAAAAGGATACAATTCTTTAAAAGTGTGTGCATCAGAGTCCCTATTACAGGACTTGGGTGGGAAAGCTCATAGTACCTCACACCATTTCACTGTAGTTAAAGTGAGACTCCTTCCTACACCAAACACATTTCCTTAAAAGTATCTGTGTACAAATGAGTTTGCTGGTGTTCTCTCTTCCTATGGCACAAAACAACAGCTTCATGCTGAGTTTGGAATGATGCACAGAAGATGTGGGAGCCTTGGGCATTCACAGAGTACACTGCTGGAAATAGATTCCCACAGAGCATGGGGTGCAGCTGCTGATCAGGGCCCAGTGGAGACCTCGCAGGTGATTCCTACTGGGATGACAATAAGCGACCATCGGCTCAAAGTTGTACCACGGAGAACCATCAGAAGTTGGTAGACCATCACTCTTCCCCTGCTACACCTTGTTCCTCAAGTCACTTGAAAGTTCACATTCCAAAGGCATCAGGAGCAAGAACACAGCACCAAAGAACCGAGGTTCAACAGCTAATGCCCAAGCCTCCTCCAGTACACCAGGGATCCCTTTCAGGAAGAACTTTCAAAGAACTGACCTTCCACCATCCTTTCAGTCCCCACATTTCCTATTTCTGAAGTGTAGGTAATGCCTTGGATTAGCAATTCAATCCTCCTGCAAAATGAAACTGTTTCTAAAGTACAGCCATTCTCTACCAAAGCTCTTCAACCTTCCCATGCATTTCTGTTCTTAGACCACATGCATTCATGCACACATTAAGTGGATCTCTGTATTAGCTACATTTTCAAACCATTAGGTTGACTGTACTTTTGAATTTCTATGTGCTTTCTAAAAAACAGAGACAACATGCCAGGAAATTAAGGTCTTTCTTTCTTTCTTTCTTTCTTTCTTTCTTTCTTTTTCTTTCTTTTTTAAAGCTCTATGGGGCTCACTGAGAAAAGAGTGGAAAATGCTTGTCAGAATGAAGGTGAACATTCATGTTTCTTTCAGAACAAATGAAGTAAGTCTAAGCCTAAAGTGTTTATATTGTTTATGCTGACAAAATTATAGGATACCTGTTTGATGTCTATGGGGTCTCTAATTGTAATGACAAGGGGGAGAGCAAACAGAACAGACAACTACCAGTCCTTCCTATTTAGAAGGCAGAACTATCTGACAATAACCACTAGAACACTGCTATGACAGCTAGAACACTACTATAAGGCACCCCTCTTATTCCAACTATGGCATCTGTTTCAAAGTATCATTCTTTCCCTTCCAGACAGAGGTGAACACCAGGCCTACAGCAGTCAAAGCAGGAAGTTCTGAGAAACTCTACTGGGAGAGACACATGACAGGGCAAATGCTCTTCCACAGTAGAGTTTCAGCTCCACATTCCCCAAAAGTAACTTTAGAATCAACAAGTGGCGACTGTCACCCTCTGTGGATTTAGCCAACATAGTGTAAGCATGTGAGATGCAATTGCTTCATATAAAGAACACTAAGAAAGTTAACAGAAAACCCAGTTACAGGTGACCATGGTTGAGTCATGCCATGTTGCTCAACAGTATAGCAGGCCCATCCTGACTACTGTGACTGTCTCCACAGAGGTTTGCAGTCTGGGTTTTAACCTTTGTGCTTGCCCTGTGACAATAAGAACTTCTGAATACTGTAAGGAGAATGGAATTCTATGAGAATCCTTTAAAACACATTCTCTTCTGGCAAGTGACACACAGATAGTGTCACACTCATTTTCAAATAAGTGAACCTTTAGAAGGTTACCTGAGGATCTCTTTCTTTCTTTCTTTCTTTCTTTCTTTCTTTCTTTCTTTCTTTCTTATTTTATTTTATTTTATTTTATTTTTGGCCATATTGGGTTTCATGATGATGAGGATGACTGGCCATGTCTCTTCCTCAAGGTGTTACCAGATCTCATTACAGATGGCTGTGAACAACCATTTGTGTATTGGGATTGAACCTAGGAAGAGCAGGCAGTGCTCTTAACTGATCAGCTGTCAATTTAGAGTACAATGCTCTTGCTTTAAGAATGACAATACCGCCTTTATTTTGTCCAGGCTGCATCCCTGGGCTGACTGGAACCCCTGATCCTGTGCCCTGGAGTTCCATCTGGAATGGTGAGTGAGTGCAGACCCTGGGGCAACCTGCCCTGGAAGAGAGCACAGACCCCCTCCCCCAGCTCCCTCTGCAGGCTTGTCTTTGTTTCTCATGACCCTGCCTCTCCCAAGCCTTCCCTAGTGTTTTCAGGTGCCCTGCTCCTGTACTAAGGCCATCCACCCAAAGGGGTCAGACTCTGGCCTCCAGGCAGGTCTGAGGATTCCTCAAAGGGAGTGCAGGCTTCTTCAGATTGTGCCACAAGGAATAGGTCCTCCTCTGGCACTGGGGAGATCCAACCAGATTCAGTCACAGCAAAGATTGGTCAAGGACACCAAGTGCCTCCCGGCTCCATTTGAAGGAAGAGATGGGCAGGCACCAATGC
Source organism: Arvicola amphibius (assembly GCF_903992535.2). NCBI lineage: Eukaryota > Metazoa > Chordata > Mammalia > Rodentia > Cricetidae > Arvicola > Arvicola amphibius. The sequence continues at coordinate 118,793,839 of NC_052058.2, read as the reverse complement.
AAGAACTCCTCCAACAACAGGAAAGGCAACATGACATCACCACAATCCAGACATCCCAAAACAACAAGAATTGAACACCCTACCCCAGAAGATATAGAAGAAACCGACCATAAACAGTACTTTATGAAAATAATAGAGGACCTTAAACAGGAGGTAAAAAACTGCCATAAAGAAATGGAGATGACAAACAAAAAGGTAGAGGAAATAAATAAATCTCTCAAAGATACCCCAAAAAACAAGAAAAACAAGAAAAAGCAATCAAACAGGTAAAGGAAACAGTACAAGACCTGATAAATGAAATGGAGGTAATGAAGAAAACACAATCTGAGGGAAGACTGGAAATGGAAACTCTGAGTAAACGAACAGAAACTTCAGAGACAAGTATTTCCAAACGAACACAAAAGATGGAAGAAAGAATCTCGGGCTCTGAAGATACTATAGAGGAAATAAATTCACAGATTAAAGTACTAAACAAATCTGACAAATTCTTAACACAAAACATCTTGGAAATCTGGGACACCATGAAAAGACCAAACCTAAGAATAATTGGGGTAGAAGAAGGAGAAGAATTACAACTCAGAGGCCCAGAAAACATAGTCAACAAAATTATAGAAGAAAACTTCCCCAACCTAAAGAAGGATGTTCCTATGAAGGTACAGGAAGCCTACAGAACACCAAATAGACTGGATCAAAAGAAAGCATCCCACGCCATATAATAATCAAAACACAAAGCATACAGAATAAAGAACAGATATTAAGAGCTGCAAAGGAAAAAGGTCAAGTAACATATAAAGGGAAACCTATAAAAATTACACCTGATTTCTCAATGGAAACCATGAAAACCAGAAGAGCTTGGATAGATGTGCTACAGACACTAAGGGAACATGGATGCAAGCCTAGACTACTATACCCAGCAAAGCTTGCATTCACCATTCATGGAGAAAACAAGATATTCCAGGACAAAAACAGATTTAAACAATACATAGCTACAAATCCGGCCTTGCAGAAAGTAGTAATAGAAGGAAAATCACAAACCAAGGAGTCCAACAACGCCCACAATAACTCAGGCATTTAGCGACCCTTCACCAGCACAACTAGAAGAAGGGAAACACACAATCTCTACTACAAAAAATGACCGGAGTTAACAAGCACTGGTCATTAATATCACTTAATATCAATGGACTCAATTCACCTATAAAAAGGCACAGGCTAAGAGATTGGATACGAAAACAGGATCCAACATTCTGCTGTTTACAAGAAACACACCTCAACCACAAAGACAGACACCTACTCAGAGTAAAGGGATGGGAAAAGGTTTATCAAGCAAATGGTCCTAAGAAACAAGCTGGTGTGGCCATACTAATTTCTAACAAAGTTGACTTCAAACTAAAATCAATCAGAAGAGATGGAAAGGGACACTTTATACTCGTAACAGGAAAAATCCTTCAGAATAAAGTCTCAATCCTGAATATCTATGCCCCCAATACAAAAGCTCCTACTTATGTAAAAGAAACACTTCCAGAACTCAAGGCAGCCATCAAACCACACACACTAATAATTGGAGACTTCAACACTCCTCTCTCACCAAGGGACAGGTCAATCAGACAGAAGCCTAACAGAGAATTAAAAGACTTAATGGAGGTAATGAACCAAATGGACTTAACAGACATCTATAGAACATTCCACCCAAATAGGAAAGAATATACCTTCTTCTCTGCAGCCCATGGAACCTTTTCAAAAATTGATGATATACTTGGTAACAAAGCAAAAGTCCATAGTTACAAAAAAATATTAGTAACCACCTGTGTCTTATCAGATCACCATGGATTAAAATTAGAAATCAACAACAATGCTACCCCCAGAAAGCCCACAAACTCATGGAAACTGGACAGTCAACTACTGAACCACACCTGGGTCAAGGAAGAAATAAAGAAAGAAATTAAAGTCTTTCTTGAATTTAATGAAAACAAAGACACAACATACTCAAACCTATGGGACACAATGAAAGCAGTGCTAAGAGGAAAGTTCATAGCACAAAGTGCCCACTTAAAGAAAACGGAGAAAGCACTCATTGGTGACTTAACAGCACACCTGAAAGCTCTGGAAAAAAAGAAGCAGACTCACCTAGGAGAAGTAGAAGACTGGAAATAATCAAACTGAGGGCAGAAACCAACAAAATAGAATCACAGAAAACAATCCAAAGAATCAATGAAACAAAAAGCTGGTTCTTGGAGAAAATCAACAAGATTGACAAACCCCTATCCAAACTAATCAAAAGGCAGAAGGAGAACAAGAAAATTAATAAGATCAGAAATGAAAAGGGGGACATACCCACAGACACAGAGGAAATTCAGAGAATCATTAGATCTTATTACAAAAGCCTGTATGCCACAAAATTGGAAAACGTAAAAGAAATGGACAGTTTTTTAGATAAATACCAAATACCAAAGTTAAAGCAGGACCAGGTAAATGCTCTAAATAGTCCTGTTAGTAGCGAAGAATTAGAAACTGTTATCAGAAAACTCCCTACCAAAAGGAGCCCAGCACCAGATGGTTTCAATGCGGAATTCTACCAGAACTTCCTAGAAGACCTTATACCTACACTCCTTAAGGTATTTCATAATATAGAAACACAAGAGTAACTGCCAAATTCCTTCTATGAAGCTACAGTTACCCTGATACCTAAACCACACAAAGACTCAAACAAGAAAGAGGCCAACCTCAATCATGAACATTGAAGCAAAAATTCTCAATAAAATACTGGCAAACCAAATCCAATTACACATTAGAAAAATTATCCACCATGATCAAGTAGGCTTCACCCCAGAGATGCAGGGCTGGTTCAACATACGAAAATCTATCAATGTAATCCATCATATAAATAAACTGAAGGAAAAAAAACATATTGTCATCTCATTAGATGCTGAGAAAGCTTTTGACAAAATTCAGCACCCTTTTATGATAAAGGTCTTGGAGAGATTAGGATACAAGGGTCATTCCTAAATATAATAAAAGCTATTTACAGCAAGCCGACAGCTAACATCAAATTAAACGGAGAGAAACTCAAGGCTATCCCACTAAATTCAGGAACACGACAAGGCTGTCCACTCTCTCCTTATCTCTTCAATATAGTGCTTGAAGTTCTAGCAATAGCAATAAGACAACATAAGGGAATCAAGGGGATTCGATTTGGAAATGAAGAAATTAAACTTTCGTTATTTGCAGATGATATGATAGTGTACATAAGCGACCCGAAAAAACTACACCAAAGAACTCCTACAGCTGATAAACTCCTTCAGTAACGTGGCAGGCTCCAAGACCAACTCCAGAAAATCAGTTGCCCTCCTATACACAAAGGATAAGGAAGCAGAGAGGGAAATCAGAGAAGTATCACCTTTCACAATAGCCACAAATAGCATAAGATATCTGGGAGTAACTCTAACCAAGGAAGTGAAAGATTTATTTGACAAGAACTTTCAGTCTTTGAAGAAAGAAATTGAAGAGGATACCAGAAAATGGAATGATCTACCCTGCTCGTGGATTGGGAGGATCAACATAGTAAAAATGGCAATTCTACCAAAAGCACTCTATAGATTCAATGCAATCCCCATCAAGGTCACATCAAAATTCTTCACAGATATTGAGAGGACAATAATCAACTTTGTATGGAAAAACAAGAAACCCAGGATTCCAGTACTTCTGGAGGCATTACCATCCCTGACTTCAAACTCTATTACAGAGCTAAAGTATTGAAAACAGGTTGGTATTGGCATAAAAACAGAGAAGTTGACCAATGTAATTGTATAGAAGACCCGGATCTTAAACCAGAAACTTATGAACACCTGATTTTTGATAAAGGAGCCAAAAGTACACAATGGAAGAAAGAGGGCATCTTCAACAAATGGTGCTGGCATAACTGGATGTCAACCTGTAGAAGAATGAAAGTAGATCCATATCTATCACCATGCACAAAACTCAAGTCCAAATGGATTAAAGACCTCAATATTAATCTGAACACACTGAGCTTGATTGAGGAGAAAGTGGGAAGTACTCTACAACAAATGGGCACAGGAGCCCGTTTCCTACGCATAACCCCAGCTGCACAGACATTAAGGGCAACATTGAATAAATGGGACCTCCTGAAGCTGAGCAGCTTCTGTAAAGCAAAGGACACTGTCACTAAGACACAAAGGCAGCCTACTGACTGGGAAAAGATCTTCACCAACCATGCAACTGACAAAGGTCTGATCTCTAAAATATATAAGGAACTCAAGAGATTAGACTTTACAATGCTAATTAACTCAATTTAAAAATGGGGCGCTGAACTGAACAGAGAATTCTCAACAGAAGAAGTTTGAATGGCCAAAAGACACTTAAGGTCATGCTCAAACTCCTTAGCTATCAGGGAAATGCAAATCAAAACAACTTTGAGATATCATCTTACACCTGTCAGATTGGCTAAAACACCAATAATAACCTTTGCTGGAGAGGATGTGGGGTAAGGGGTACACTCATCCATTGCTGGTGGGAATGCACACTTGTACAACCTCTTTGGAAAGCAGTGTGGTGGTTTCTCAGGAAATTTGGGATCAACCTACCCCAGAACCCAGCAATTCCACTCTTGGAAATCTACCCAAGAGATGCCCAATCATACTACAAAAGCATTTACTCAACTATGTTCATAGCAGCATTATTTGTAATAGCCAGATCCTGGAAACAACCTAGATGCCCTTCAGTGGAAGAATGGATGAAGAAAGTGTGGAATATAAACACGCTAGAATACTACTCAGCGGTAAAAAACAATGACATCTTGAATTTTTCATGGAAATGCATGGAAATAGAAAACACTATTCTGAGTGAGGTAACCCAGACCCAAATGATGAACATGGGATGTACTCACTCATAATCGGTTTCTAGCCATAATTAAAGGACATCAAGCGTATAATTCGGGATCCTTGAGAAGATAATAAGAAGGTGAACCCCCCCCCCAAAAAAAAAAGATATAGTAATCCTCCTGGATATTGGAAGTAGACACGATCGCCAGGCAAAAATTGGGAACTTGAGGGTGGGGCGAGACGGGGCCAAGGGAAGATGGGGAGAGAAAAGCATGAAGGGGAGAATGGGGGGAGCTCGGAGGAATGGAATGCTTGGGATACAGGAAGGGTGGATATGGGAGCAGGGAAGCATATATCTTAATTTAGGGAGCCATCTGAGGGTTGTCAAGAGACTTGACCCTAGAGGGGTTCCCAGGTTTCCAGGGAGACACCCCCAGTTAGTTCCTTGGGCAGCTGAAGAGAGGGAGCCTGAAAAGGCCAGTTCCTATAGCCATACTGATGAATTTCTTGCATATCACCATAGAACCTCCACCTGGCGATAGATGAAGAAAATGACTGAGCCCCACATTGGAGCACCGGACTGAGCTCCCAAGGTCCTGATGAGGAGCAGAAGGAGAGAGAACATGAGAAAGAAAGTCAGGACCGTGAAGGGTGCGTTAACCCATGGAGACGGTGGGACAGAACTAACGGGAGATCACCAACTCCAGTTGGATTGGGACTGATGGAACATGAGACCAAACCAGACTCTCTGAATGTGGCCGATGGTGGAGGCTGACTGAGAAGCCAAGGACAAAGGTTCTGATCTTTGACTCTGACTCTTCTCTGCATGGACAGGCTCTGTGGGAGCCTTCTCAGCTTGGTTGATCACCTTCCTGGACCTGGGGGGAGTTGGGAGGACCTTGGTCTTAACATAGAGTAGGGAACCCCGATGGCTCCTTGGCCTGAAAAGGGAGGGAGGGAGGTATGGGGGGAGCGGAGGGATGGAGGAGGAAGAGGGGAGGAGATGGAAATTTTTAAATATAAAAAAATAAACCAAAAAAAGAAATCTGACAGCAGATTTGAAGTATGACAGGAAAAAAAAAAGAATGACAGTACCAAAATAAATACATCAGTTACATCAGTCCCTTAGGGGACCTGGGGATCTAGTGCAACAAAATGTCCCAGAGCAATTATGTAAATGGGTTGCTATTTATGGCAATTCACTTCTCAAGGCCATTTTGTATTTTTTTATAAAATTCAAATGCCAACACTGGAGAATGCTCCTTTCTAATTTCTAATCAGAATAACTTAATATTTCTTAATAAATGTGTTGACCTTCAGTCTTAATAATATTTATAGAAATTAACACTTTCATAGATAGGAAAGTGATGGCTCTTGCTTTATGGAACTAGAAATGCTTTGGGTGGAAACAATAGAGTTCATTTACTTCAATGGCAGTTACTATAAAAAGCAAAAGGACTGTGGGATTTCAAGGGATGCTTACTGTCCTGCATGCCACTGTAGGTTGGCTTTTCCTTGTTCCATCATTTACTGTTTAATGAGTATATTGACTGGCTTCTGCTTAAGTGTAGACTTTAGAAACGTCCCTTCTTCAAAATAACACACAAATAATTATTAAAGCAGGAGGTGGGAGGAAATAACCAGTCCTGAAAGACAAACATTATAGGTCTGCTGTATTATTGGCACTCTGCTGTAGTCATTGTTCAGAGAAGTCTTACTTTTTCTTTTTTTAGGAAAAAAAACAAAATTTCAGGGATTTATTATCTTGTATATGATCATATAATTTCCTTAGCACTAAGTAGTTTATGTAGAAATAAACACAAGTGCACACTCCAAAAGAAGGTTTAATCATAGATTAAATTACAAAAATAATGAAATCAGAATGTCTACCATGGATTCAATATTTTTCAGTGAATAAAGAAGACAATTTACAACCTTCTCAATGGAATTTTTTTAAAAAAGGTGATAGAGAAAGTTTGGATTAAAAATTCAAGGACAATGTTTCAGTCAACATTGATTTTTCCCTCCCCTTCAAGGATATTTCAACTATCACTCAAAGTTTAGTGATACATTTTCAGTAGGTCCTTAAGGCAATATATTTAAAGTAATTTACAATTTCATTTGATGTCAGTTATTTTAAAACATCATCTCAATATAGATGTTCAAAATAATGCCCTCATAGCCTTTTTTAAATGAATTCAGATGTATCATAAAAATAATGGTGGCTTTGTTACATCAGTGCCACTAGTAAAGGTCTACCAAGTTTCCAGCAAAAACACCCTATTTCTTAAGAGCTCACCATAAAAGATTATAGTTTAGTAGTGCATAAAATCTAAGTCTTATCATGGGTTGCTGCTGCTTTTTGTGTACTACATTATCAAAAAAGGAAACAGTAGATATCTTTTCTTTTTTTCTTTCTTTTTTTAAAAAAGCAAGTTTTTTATCAGTTGAAGAGACGATCCTTTAGAAGAAATAAAACTAAAGTTTGATTTCAGTCTTGTAAAGACACTTAGTTCTGTTCAAGAAAGGCAAACTTTAGCTGGGCGGTGGTGGCGCACGCCTTTAATCCCAGCACTCGGGAGGCAGAGGCAGGCGGATCTCTGTGAGTTCGAGACCAGCCTGGTCTACAAGAGCTAGTTCCAGGACAGGCTCCAAAGCCACAGAGAAACCCTGTCTCGAAAAACCAAAAAAAAAAAAAAGCAAACTTTATCAGTTTCTGGAGCTAAATGGTGCAGTTTCTGCATGGAAAGGAAAGGTAGGTTATGCTGCCTGAAGAAAGATGTACACGAAACAGGAGCACGGAGTCAACCTCTCACTTTAAAGAGCGCGTGAGCCTGGTTCACCCCTTCCATCCGAACCTTGTTCGGTTGTGTGTCTCTCCTTCAGTTTTGGTGGATTACACAATCAGATAGTGTCTCCATTCATGCAAATTTGAAAGAACCCACACCCTGTGTGTGTGTGTGTTATTTTATTTCACAGAGGCCAAAGGAAAGGGTTGCTGCCAGTAGGGTGCTCAAGGCATGCAGAATAAACTCAATCCTGGGCACTGAAACAGTCCACCCTTGTGCTGTGCTAATGGGAGAAAATAGCATACACCATCACCAACTTTGAGATTACATCCCAGCAGCCATCACAAAGCACTTCTGTCAGTGCCTTTAAAATCTCTACTAAAAATAGGTCCTCTGTACTGGGGCTGAAATTCTCATCCGCGGCCAGTGATGGAGCACAGTGCCCCATTGTTCTCAGCTAGGTTCTCCTTTGTTTCAGTACTGTCTTCTAACTTTAAACACAGCCAAAGGAAGTCACCTGCCACCAAGCCCACTCAAGACTTCAGCCAGGCCAAAGAACGAGTTTGGGGACTACTGCAGAAGTCTTAGCACCTTTTGCTTTCTCTGGCTTCCTGAACCTTAGAATTCCCTCCACTGGAAAGGGAGGGGGGAGCTGGCAGGGATTTAATGTAAACAGCACTCGAAGACATTCCCTTCTCTTTACTCTTCCTGACTACAGTGCTGGGGTAGGGAGGACGACTTCATTTTTCTCTGAAAGGAAGCTCTTGATCCCTGAGGCAGGCAATCCTGAAACTTTTCTCCAGGGGCTGGGGAAACTATAGAAGGGCTCTGCTCTCTCCAAGGATTCTGATCCTTAATCACTCAGCTTCTTGTTTAGGTGGGAGGTACGTCTCTCCTGTTTAGCACAGGCTGCTGACTTGGGGCCTCAGGCTTCTGGACTCACCTGGTACTGAGGACAGACTAGTACAGGCAGACAGCAGGGGAAGCAGGTAGTGTTCAGCTTTGAATTTCATGTTTCCGCCCTCTGGTGTGCCCCTTCACTCCGCCTCTACTCTTATGCCTTCTCTGATCAGCTTGGTCGCTGCTCACTGACCTTCTCTTGTCTCAGAAAGCCCTCTCTAGAGATTCGCCCATCCCCGTCAGCCACCACCCACCCACCTACACACATAAACACTGATAGAGATTTTGTGAAGGCAAGGCCAGGATGGTCCATCTCTGTGGTCAGGGCTCACATAGTGACCATCGCCTCTGGAGGAGGAAAGGACCCGCTGCCTTAGTAGCCAGCTGTACTTGGTCATTCCAGTGCGCACTGAAGCAGATCTCGTCTTCCTGCTCCTACTGAAGACAGGAGGGGAGGGTGGTGGCAAGGACCAACCTCGTTCTCTTGTAATTGAGTTGGCATGCTCCTCAGGGTGAGAGACAATTCTCTGGGAAGAACTCCAGACTCTTCAGGGCCCGGAGCAGACGTCTCTCACTAGCTTGCAAGGCTTTTGGGGATGTTGCTTGGAGAGTAAGCTTAAAATACTGTGCTGAGAGCCGGGCAGTGGTGGCGCACACCTTTAATCCCAGCACTCGGGAGGCAGAGGCAGGCGGATCTCTGTGAGTTCGAGGCCAGCCTGGTCTACAAGAGCTAGTTCCAGGACAGGCTCTAAAAAAGCTGCAGAGAAACCCTGTCTCGAAAAACCAAAACAAGAAAAGAAAAAAAAAAGAAAAATACTGTGCTGATTAGATGCATAATGGCTTGCCTACTGCGGAAGGAGTGTAGCAGCAGCCAATGCAGAGCAGAAGTCGGCTCTTACCCACATGAGGTTAGGAGGTCTCTATCACCGAAAGGGGCCGGGACTAACACGAAGCCCTCGGCTCTTGGTTCTGGTGCTTCTGGGTCTTCTATTTCTGGCCTTTGTGCCTCTTAGTTGCTTAATGTTATGCATGCTGCCTGAGTTCATGCACCTTCAAATATCTTTTTCCTGTGAGCAAACTCCTTAGCAAGATCACAAAGACAATTGTTATTAACTCAATGATGGGGCAGAGGACTCTGGATGCCACTGTGTTTCGTCAAGTTTCTAAATGTTGTATTCCAAGCATCCAATGTTTAAAAAGCTTTATTTAGGAATTTTCATCAGAAAAGGGAAACAGCACAACTTTAAAGCAATCTACAATTTCGAAAAGTCAGTTTCAAAAGAAAGGTGACTTCACCTACAGAGATTTGAAACTCCAGGATCTTATCCACCACCCCGTGTGTGTGTGTGTGTGTGTGTGTGTGTTTGTTATAAGAAAGTGGACATGACATTTCTCTCAAGAATCAGTGTTCTAGAGTAGACACTACAATTTTCCCACCAAAATGTGAAGAAAACAGGAATCACCAGTTTCTTGACGTGATTTTTATTTCCTAACACAGAACTAGTTATCCTAAGACAACTTTGCTGCTGCTGTGAATGTCACATCTGAAATTGGTCTATGATAAAGAATCAGGCACATGCAAGTCTCAGAGGATGAAGGGCAGCAGATGCTGTTCAGAGGGCTCATTTGATAACCCATGTTCTTTCCAGGAAAGCCATCTAGAAGGAAAATTCCAAATAATAATCTGTTAGAAACTCAGTATTGTAGGTGAGTTTGAAGATAAAATACTACACTTATTATCAGATTCTAAATAGGGTGGAAAAGCAATTCATTAATCTTCAAATTACAATTTTCTTCCAGTCTTCTTACTGATGAGTCTAACTTTAAAGGCACACAAACTGAAGACCTTTGTTGTTAAAATCTTGTTATCAAAAAGGCATATCAGTGTGTTCAGAAAATACCACCCCTTGGGCAGCAGTAACATCTACAATTATAGTCAGACACAAACTAACACCCTTCTGGGTTGTCTTTTAGAAGGGAAAAGAAAAACAAAACAGAAGCAGCACAATGGTAATCTAGAGCTAGGACTTCAGTAGGAAGGAGACCCAGGGACTCTTGTTTTGTTCTGCTACATACCCTAAGTAATACTCCATTTTCAGCAATCCTCCTGTCTCAGTCTCTTGAATGTTGCCATGCTTATTTCTAAAGGTGGCTATCTAAGTTGTATGTTAGCAAGGGTACAGCACTTTGCAATAATAACAAAAATGTGTATAGCAAGAATTAACACTCTGAAGGATGTCACTATGCTTATTATACACCAAGTTCGCATTCAGTATTTTAATGTTTTCACCCCATGAACCCAGCGTGGTCGTTCCCACTGTTTGCCTCTTCCACAGTCGTCTGATTAAGAGTGGTCAGTCCTTGACACGAGTCACCAGTTATTTCCACAAAGCAGTGGCTGTTCAAATTGTTTTGACATCACTCCATGACTTATACACTCTTAAGGGATAATATTTTGTGATACTATAATGTAAATTCACAACATGAGTTTTATCACTTGATTACTAGACATGCAACCTTAAACTATAATGGAAAAACTTCAGATTATCCACTAAGGGAAGAGTTTGAGTAATACTTGGACTGGGCCTCCAATCTCTGCTGTACTCTGTATGGGACACCTATAAAAGTTCTTTAAAGGGCATTAGAGCATCAAGGAACACTTAGCTGAAGGTGATCCTGGGTGAGATTTAGGAAACTCTTGCAGGAGTAGAGGTTTAAGAATCTGTGTTCAAATGCAGACACCTCTTAGCAGATTCCCCCCGCCTTGGAAAATCATAGGAGCATAAGCTTCATTTTTCTATAAAAGTATGTCCAAAATTCAAAGAAAAACTTCTGCTCTAACCTTGATTCTCTGGCTTCAGAGTGCCAGTGTGAATCCACTCACCACTGCCCCCTTTATCTCTTCCTCTCCCCCTTTTGGTAAATCTCATTCTTAACATTTCAGACCGGCTGGTACTGTTCAGTCTCATGTGACTTTTTTCTTTTCACGTTTGTGTCTCAGCATTTGTTCATTCACGGCATGACTGGCACCAGTGCTTCCTTCCTTCCGTTAGCTTTGTGGTGCTGCACTGACTGGACACCGAATGGATATGTGGTTTGTTAATTCAAAAATTAGCAAACATGAAGCTTTTAATTCTGGTATGAATCATCTTACCAAGATAAATGTAAAAGATTTTCCTTTTAAACAATGACTTTTAAAAATTATATTGGATTTATAGCAGAGTGGTCTGGCAATCCTATATTTAATATTTTGAGAAAGTGCCAAATTGCCTTCCAAAATACCAAAAATAATGTGAAGATGCTAATTTCTCTACTTCTCTTTTGTTATTATAGATGTCCTATGTGGAGTCCCATCGTAGCATGGTGTGCCATGATGACATTGCTAAACATCTTTCCATTTGTTTAATGGCAATAAGCACACATTTTTGGAGATGTAATTATTTATAATTTATATTATACTATTGGAAATATCTTTATTTATAATTTTGGCCCATTGGTTTACTTTTAATCTTATTTTAAGATTTAAAAGTTCTAAGGCCTCCGAGATGGCTCAGCGGTTAAGAGCATTGCCTGCTCTTCCGAAGGTCCTGAGTTCAATTTCCAGCAACCACATGGTGGCTCACAACCATCTTGTAATGAGATCTGGTGCCCTCTTCTGGCCTGCAGGCATATATGCAGACAGAATATTGTATACTTAATGAATAAATAAATAAATAAATAAATATTTTTTAAAAAAGAGTTCTGTATTGGCTTTGAATTCAATCTCCCAGGGGCTAAATAATTCACAAATGTCTCCCAATGAGTTGGTGTCTTCACATTCAAGACAGTCCCATTTGGAGAACAGAGGTTTCTCTGTATTTTTCCCCTTTTATTTATCATATAAAGGATGACCTTGAACTTCTGACTCTGCCTCTACCTCTCAAGTGCTGTGATTATGGATAGGTGTGTGCCTCCTTGCTTTGCTATGCTCATACATTTAATGGGGTCCAGCTTTTTTCTTATTCACTGCTACTTATGCTTTTAGAATTATGTATATATGACATATACTGTAATATATATTATATATATATGTTTTACAAAATGTAATAATCCATATCTGTATTTTTCTCAGTATTATGATGTTTAAGCTTTGAAAAGTAGGCTCATCTAGGTGTAATATCCTGGAGGGGGATTAAAAAATAAAGAACTATGTGAGAAATTTAGCAGGACTTTGTCTCTGAACAAACTACAAAGGGCCAGGGATGCAGCTTAGTTGTAGAGTGCTGACCTGGCATGTGTGAGGCCCAGGTTTCATGCAGCACCCGATACTTTACCCCTAACCCATTTAGAGTCAACTTTTGTAGGTTTTTGGGAGTGGGGAAGTTCATTCCATGGTACATGGCTATCAGTGATCCAACATTCATTTGTTGAAAGGGTTACTCCTTTTCCAGTTTCATTGTTACTCTCAGTGATGCAACATTCATTAGTTGAAAGGGTTATTCTGTTTCCAGTTTCATTGTGTTACTTCTTTTCTCTCATAATACTAACTTTATTTTCCTTACATTTTGGATGGATTGGATGTTATGCTGCTATATCATAAACTACAATAAACTCTAACATTTCAGTTTTGACCTCCTGGTTTAAATTCTATGGTTTCACTCCTGAGTTGGACTTGCTACTTTTTATGGTTGTTTTGCATAGTATAGCTGTGGATCTGAAATTTATCTTCAGTTTAGAGTTCTTCACCTGATCTCATAAACTTATTTCTTGTGCCCACCTTAAGCCAAATTCAATCAAGTGAAAATCTTTCATGACCCTTCCTCTGTCCCTGAGTATTTTCAAATATTTCCTTAACTCAGTCTCCCAAGTTCTACACCTGAGATTCAAGCCTTCTTCTGCCTCTGTCTCTAATTATTCAGCTTTTATACATATTCATTCATGCCACTCATCTAGTCAGTAGAGCTCTGTCCCTGGGTTCTCCATCTCTCCATTCACAAATAAGTCTCTGGGATTAAAGGCGCTGTGAGACCAGCCTGATCTACAAGAGCTAGTTCCAGGACAGGCTCTAAAGCTGCAGAGAAACCCTGTCTCGAAAAAACCAAAAAAAAAAAAAAAAAAAAAAAAAAGAAAAAAGAAAAAAAAGAAAAACAAAAAAAAAGAAAAACAAAAAAGTCTCTGGTCTTCAAGGGGATTCACTCAAGTATATTACTCTGGCTGAAGCTCACTCCGCTGAAGACATCTGAATAGTTATTAGAGCTCTCAAACACTGTCCTCAAATGTCAGGTGCCATGTATATAACTTTTGTCTTCAGTTTTGGTTTCATGTCGTTTAATCCTAAACATTTTCCCCAATACGTCTGTAGAATTCCTTATGGCTCTCTCTATCACTCCCTCTCTCTCTCTCTCTCTCTCTCTCTCTCTCTCTCTCTTTGTGTGTGTGTGTGTGTGTCTCTCTCAATAACTGAGAAACAATGATAATCATGTCCCTTCAAGACCGTAGTTTCTCACTAGAGTCTGCCCGTTTACCCACTGACTAGTGAGATGTCCCTCTTAAAAGCCTGTAACACATGAAACTTTGACTTAATATTGTATTTACACCACATTTTCCTGATCATCACCAAACTATAAGAATGTTAAAAATATACATAAGAAAATTCTTAATTGTTCTGAGGGTTAAGAAGGGGGATGGTATTATATAAAATTATAAATTATATAAGTTTCTGTGAGCCAATTATTAATGTTCTTCAGATTGATAGGTTAATATGGGAAAAGAGCACTAAAGAAAATTTTAAAAAATATTTATATGTTTTCCTGTTTTTGTTTCCTATTTTTGGTCTCCCTCTTTTATCACTTCTAATTAAAACTAATGAAAAGAAAGCTTGTCTAATGAGACCAATTATCCATTTGGAGAAAAAAGATGTTCAAATTGTCCTGAAAAAAAGAAAGAAAAATACAGAGCCATACAAATACTTGCTATTTGTATGCAAAACAGTAAAATTGCAAATAGAAATAAATTAAAAACATTGTAAAAGTGCCAAGTCCAGTGCCTTCAAGTTGGTCTCTGAATAGCCTTACTCTGTTTAATATCATCATCTTTAGTCTTTCTACTTCACATGAATGATGCAGGGGCTCTTGACTGACAGTTCTATGCAAGGAGACTTCTGTTGACCCATGCATGTGCCCCTAGGCCTTGCTTTGCTAATGGCGCCACAGGCAAATTAAGTCTGTGACCAAGTTCATGCATTTTAAAATACAGGAGACCATAATTAATGCTTTTAGCTAGTATTTTTTATGGGGCAGAGGTTAGTGATGGGGCCTTTATTTGTAGACTAAGCTAAACTCTAACTCCTACAAAGTTCTTACCTTAGCCTCCCAAGTGCTAAAATTACAAGTGTGGGTCACATCCCTACTCCAAATTATTAACATTACATATACAATATGGAAACCATTTGTCCAAATGCAGGGCTTGTGCTATAAATTTAAACCTGCTTTAGGCCAACAGTCTCACATGGAATCCTTTAGGGCACACCAAACCCAATGAGACTTCATTGTAGAAATGTTTCGAATGATCATAGAAATACCGTACTACATGAAACCCCTTTTCTAAAAACTTTTTGAGTTCATTGGTAGTTATTTCCAAGTACTGACATGTCTTTAACATGTTGCTTAAGAAATCCTACTTTTATAAATCAGTAATACCTCTTGTTTCATAGAAATAAGTATGATGTGGGATTCCCCTTTGTATGCTGTGATTACCATTGATTAATAAAGAAACTGCTTTGGGCCTATAGCAGGGTAGAACAGAGGTATGTGGGGAAAACTAAACTGAATGCTGGGAGAAGGAAGACAGAGTCAGAGAGACAGCCTCAGCTGGGGACAGAAGCACTGGAACCTTGCCAGTAGGCCACGAGTCTTGTGGTAAAACATAAAATAATGAAAATAGGTTAATTCTAGATGTAGCAATACGCTTAAGTGATTGGCCAAGCAGTGATTTAATAATATAGTTTTTGAGTGATTATTTTGGGTCTGAGCTGCTGAGAACAAACAAGCAGCCTCCTACAACACAAATGTTTTCATTTGCATGTGTATGTTTGTTTGTCTTGATGAACATTATAGCATACAATTTACACCTCTATTTACTTCCCATGATGAATCAAACGAAACAAAACAACAAAAGAAACAATTAAGGCTTAGCCTTGTCTTGACACTGGTCACATAATTTGTCAGCCTCTTATCCACACTGATATTTAACTTGAAATAAAATTAATGATAAGATTTTTGCTTCTAGGCCTAAAGGAATAATTAATATTGGATTTTTCTCAATTTTTCTACACAATTGAAAGAAATGTGAAAAACATGAACTGACAATTTGTGATCTCCAGGAAACTATAATGATGAGATCATAGAAACTTTCTTCCCAATTCTTAGTGAAGCCTTATAGCCAACCATGACTTAGGAAGGGGAGGAAAACAGCATCTCTCACCAAGGAGCCGAAAGTCAGATCAGGGTCTGTGGAGCGCACACAGTAGGGGGAAAGATGACTACAGAGAACAAACTTCACAGAAAATACCCAAAGGCCTGCCTGGAACTTACTGCTGGTCTTTGGCCAAAGGACATACTGTGTGAGCAGAAAGCTGGGCCCTGCAGGCTTCGCTAGGCTAGCCAGCAGCTGCAGCAAGCCCCAGACAAGAGTCAGACCAGCAGAGTTCTCACAATGCCAGGAGCTGAACTGAAATTCTCCCCCAGCCATAGAGACATCTAAGACTGGTGTGAACATGTCAAGTGCTGAGATAAAACACAGGAAAGACTCTTTAAGAACAAAAACAAGCAAACAAAAACACTCTTAGTATAAGGGAACGATCGGGAGCTAAGGAAATAACTGATTGAAGAGCCATAGAAACAACGTGTACAGAAAAAATGAGAGATGTCTGACAGTAACAAAGAGACCCACCTACAGAAGAAATTCAACCTTCCCTGGAGAAAGCTGTCAGGGTGCAGAATGCCTATGTTGTGTCCAGTCAGTGTCAAACATGCAGTGAACTGTGGGAGACAAGGAGGGAATGAGATGAACTCCTAAGGACAAAGAGAATAACAGTGAACAAAACCCAAAGCCCTAGACTTGGAATGAGCAGAGTAAGAAAACAGTGCAGGTAAAACTACTGCAACAAAACAAAAACTTTAGAACCAGAATAGATAACAAGTGAAAACCACAGTTGAATCTTAGCAGTGAAGAATAAATGGTGAGGGATCTGGAGAAATATACCTAAAAAGGCTTATTCAAATGAAAATGTATTTTTTTAAAAAGGTTTTTAGAGACAGGCTTTTTTTTTTTTTTCACGGAGGAGCCCTGGATCTCCTAAAACTATCTCTGTACACCAGGGTTGCCTCTCTAAGATTTGCCAGTCGTTGCCTCCCAGGTGGTGAGATTGAAGGCTAATACCTCCACTGCTTCATGAAAGTGGAAATTATTAAAATGTGAACTTAACTGATGAAACATGTCAAGTAGTCTAATAAACACACACTTGGAGATCTAAAAGACTAAGGGAAGCTATTACATTACAGAAATCATATGAGAAATTCTGAACAACATATCAATACATGTAAAAAATAGCTTTGCTGTTTAGACAAGTTTTACAAAACTTGAGCAGAGTTTATTCCATATAGAGCTACATTAAAACTTCAAAAATAGATGAAAATTAAATTGTATCTACACGATGTTCAGCTGGAAGGTGGCAAAAATAAGTCTGTGAAACAGCCCAAGAAGCAGGCCAAGGAAATAGACAAGGAAGATGAGGCTATCAAGCAGAAACAAAATGAGGAGCAGAAGAAACTCGAGGAGCTAAAAGCCAAGGCCGCGGGGAAGGGACCCTTGGCCACAGGTGGAGTTAAGAAATCTGGCAAAAAAGTAAGCTGTTCCTCATATCTGAGATGATGGTGACCCTCTTCCATTCCTATTTAAACATCTGATTCCCTGCCATAACATCTTTGCCATCTACAGCTAAAACGAAGTGTTATCCTGAAGCCTCTTGGACATCTGGATTCCCTACTATAACATCTTTGCCACCTATAGTTAGAATGAAGTGCTATCCTGGGGTCTGCTGTACATTGTAATAAACATTTGTAAAAAAATAATAAAATAAATAATACAATGAAAAAAATAAATTGTATCTACAGGCTCCAGATGATGAGCCCTTCCACATTCGTAGCAAATTGGCTGACAATGGCAAATAATGTTCCAAGGAGATAGAAAATATTTGTAAAATGTTGAAATGTTGTTATTCCAGAAATTTATGCTGAACAGAAAAATCTCTCCAAAGTGAGGAAAAATAAATTGGCTGACAATGACAAATAATGTTTTGAGAAGCTAGAAAATATTTGTAAAATGTTGAAATATTGTTAACCCAAGAAATTTATGCTGAACAAAATATCTCTCAAAAGTGGGGAAAAATATATTCCCTAATAAGTAAAATCTTGGCTTATTAGCTGCAAAACTCTCTAAAGTCTAGGATATCTAATATGACTTAGGCTGAAAGGCACACTATATTTCAAAAGCAGTATTTTATGGATTAGGGTGAATCATTTCAGAGATTATGTATATGTATGCATACGTGAAGGCGTAAATCACAAACAATCCCACACCAGTTTGGAATGATGATTAATAGAATGGTTATTTATTTAAAGGGGAAAAACTTACAGATCACCATCCCAGACAACAGCCCTCTGTGCAATCAAGAAGGGAGCCTAGTCTCTGGAAGCAGAGCCAGAAGCCAGAGAGCTAGCGGAGGGTAAATGCTGCTTTTTTAAAGGAGAAACCACGCCTCAATCGGCTGGTATCTCAGCAGCTATTGGGTGAAGGAGCAGCAGGAGCTCCCGCAACACATACATATATTTTATTCTTTAAGGATGCAAAGCAGACATGTGACATCATAGGATTTGAATATGCTCCACAGGTGTGTAACAACACTAGGGTAGAAAAGGGTCAATGATTATACTCATGGTTGTAAAATATCATTTCTAGACAGAGTGTGAAACTGTGAATGTCTGAGGTCATCACCAGAGTAAATAATAAATTAAAGTGAAATGCACACAAGAAAATTTCCAATAGAAGTAAAAACCAAAACAGAAATAGAAATAGAAACATTAATGCAAAGTGGACAGTAAAAGAAACAGAGGGGTGATAGAATCAGTCTAAGAACTATAAAGTAAATAATCTAATGGTAGAGATAAGAAAGCTGTATCACCAAATAAAGCAGATAAATATTAATACCAGCTATCAGTTAAAATAAAAGGTGTTCATACAACCAAGACCATATATAAGACATGTTTTTGAAAATATGAAGTCAAAAAGGTTTGTATAAAAGCTTGCCTTGCAAAATTACTAAAAACAAAAGATTATTTTAAGATGTGGAATTTTATAGAAGATAAGAAAGATTTTTATAATATACATATGTATATACATATATACACATGACAATTAGTAAAAAAGAGTACATGAATTTGAAAGAGAGCAAAGAGGTATATATGGGAGGATTCAGATGGAAGAAAGGAAATGGGAAACAATGTCATTACACTATAATCTCAAAAAGATAAGAAAGGCATTTGTAATGTGAAAGAAGAATGCTTGAGCACATTTTCTGTAGATTGTGCATTAAACAAAAATATGCTTGCAATACTTTGAAATCAAAGAAAACAGAGGGAAGGATTTTGTTACTTGGGATTATTAGTTTGTTCATGTGCTGACTAGTTCCATGTCAACTTGACATAAGCTATAGTCATCTGAGTGTAGAGAACCTCAACTGAGAAATGCTTATAGAAGATAGGGCTGCAGGCAAGTATGTACGGCATTTTCTTAATCAGAGCTCTATGGGGGTGCTTAGAGTGATTGTGAGTGGGGCCATCCTTGAGCTGGAGGTCGTGGTTCCATGAAAAGAGCAGGCTGACCAAACCACAAGGAGCAAGCCAGTAGGATGCATGCCTCAATGGCCTCTGCATCAGCTCTTGCCTACAGATGCCTGTCCTGTTTGAATTTTTGCACTGATTTCCTTCAAATACGGACTACATTATGAAAGTATAAGCCAAATGAACCCTTTCTTCCCCTGTTTGTCTTCGGCCATGGTGATTCATCATAACAATAGGAACCCTTACTAGGATACTTCACAAAAGGGCACAGAAAGGAAAGTCAATAGCAACAGGTGGCTATTAACACAGAGACCCTCAGCTGGTACATATTCGGAGAAAAAAATTTATGGAGTGATCAACCCAAATTGGGCATACATATTTTACCCCCTTTCCTAATTTCTCAGACAACTTCAAGGCATAAGAAACAAAAAAGCCAGAGGCAGATGAATTACAGGACGTAGGATTTTCTGGAACATATGCAACAGAGTAAATGAACAAATGAATTTACGGGGATCTAAGCATGGAATTAGTGAAGTAAGCATGGAATTCAGGCATTATGTTTTTAACATTTTATAGATGGTATAGAAGGTCTTTTAACATTTGATAGCAGCTGGGAGAAAGAGCTTTGCTTAATAACATGTTTTAACTTGAGAGAAATCCCCTTAACCAGGTGTAGTTGAACAATACAATTTTGAGTGGATGGGATAGCATGTCAGCAAACAAAGTTGAATGTGGAGGGAAATGAGTGATGGAGGAGAGGAAAGATATAGGAGGAATTGGGTAAGTAAAAATAGTCAAAAATTGTTTGTAATCATCAGAGAATTGATCAAAATATTATTTAAGAGACCTTGTAAATATTATTTCAAAACAAAATTATGTCTTATTTTTTTAAGAAACCACTAAGAAAGTGAATCTATAAAACAGAGATGTTAAAAACAACCTTTTCCATGTTGTTTTTAAAAATACCACAAATATGTAGCAGACTCTTAAAATCATTATTGGAAATGATATACTGTATGTGTGTAGTATAGTTGGTACAACACTGGTTGAGCACATGTGGAGTCGAGGTTCAATTCCTAGTACTGTGTACCCAGGCAGCTGTGGCTGCATGGAACTACAATCTCAGCACTTGGAAGGTGGAACAGAATTGGAAGTTCAAAATAATTTTCATATATATATATGAACGAGAGAAAGAGTTGGAGATTTTGAGACCAGCTTGGGCTATATGAAACTCTGACTCATTTATTTTTATATTACAGTAATTTTTCAGGTCTCAATAGTTAGGAGATAGCAGCATGACTCTATGTGTGCTTAAAACCTTTGGGGTTCAGTTTGTGGCTTTTTAATTTAGTTTACTTTTTACATTCCAGCTCCACTTTGGGCATTTTAAAAGCACAAAAAGATGTTGGCAATCTATTTGTTAACCATCTTTTCAGGAAAGAGTTTCTTTGTCAAAAAGTCCAAAGTCTACAGAATGTTTTAATATTTGCTCAGTGGTTTTAAAAAAAAATAATTCATTTAATATCCTCCATGACATTTTGAAGTAGGGATTTTTAGCTCCAGTGGATACATATGGAATCCTAGCTCAAGAAATCATATGGTTTGCCCCGAATTACACAGCTGACAAGAACTGTGTCTTAGCCTGAATTTGTGCTAGTGTCAGCTGTAGCATTAGCCAATGGTTGACTGAAAGGGAGCTCATCTGAAATGGTCTATTTCTGAGTAGGGTTAATCTCTATTTTCTCATATGTTTTCTCCACGTCACTCTCTTTTTCCAGAAGCAAATTAGTTCAATTTATTTAACTTGCCCACTAGACTGAAAATTTAACATTGTCTAAGTCAGTAAACCATTTAGATTCTATGTTCATTTCTGCATGTTTGCAATTAGCTTAACGCTGTCCCAACATATCATGTCTCTATAATGACTATAATGATTAGTTACAAAGAAGCTTTGTAACTTAGTTTTAATTTTTTTTCATTTTCAGTGAAAGATATCCATATAATGTTTCTCTGTCCATGTCTGTGTTATCAGAGTGCAGCCTTCTGCAACTCCTGAAGAACAAATACGTTTGCGAAGACATCACAGTATAGGAACAATGTTAAACAGAATTGGATGATCATTTCTAAAATATTCCCATTTCCCACTTGCCAGTCTTTTCTTCTTTTCTCCCATAAACTCAAAAGTCAAAACGTTCATGTAGCCGTTGCTTCCAAAGAGTCAAAGAAAACATGCAACGATCCCCCTCACACTGAAAACCTGACATCTTAGTCATTGCAGCGCCCAGCGTGGCCTGGGTGCCGAGACTGGCGGGAGGTGCCAGGATTGCGACACGGAGGCTTCTTTTCAGTTGGAAGAACAGCAACCTTTATTTTGCCCTGAGCTAAAAGCCTTTTATACCTCTACTGCTTCTGTGGAAAACCACTGGCCAGAAAGAACACAAACATACTTGTCAATTACAGACTACAAGGAAGTACCCTCTCCATCAGGGGGAATGAGGGCAGCTAGATCACAAGTCATATGTGCAACAATGTGTGAAATCACAGACATTTTATATTCAAATGCATCTAAGTAGAAGGATCATGATGATCAAATAATGTGTTGTTGGAATATACTTTGTGAATTAGAAATGATTGTTCAGTTTCTGTAATGCTCAGTATTTCACAACACATGTAGAATGGTCAATATGGATTCAAGCATAGTGTATCTAGGTCCCATTTAATGTCTGGGATCATGAAAACTCTCAGCCTACCATCTGCTCTTCGCTTCTTGACTTTTTCTATTAGTTGGGAGTAATAAACAAATACCAAATATCTGCTTTGGAGAAAGACTAATATTCCATGAATTTGTGGCAAGGAAATGGATGAATTCATACAGCTGTTCAAAAGCAAACGTGTTCCTCAAGGCTGACTGACTACCCTGTGCAATATGTTGGTCATAATATCAGCTTAAGCATGACCTACATTGGACAATAAGAAACCACGCATAAAATCAACACCCAAACTTAGCCAGATATCCCTCCAGGGTATTTGTCCTTCCAGACCATATTTGACATTCCATTTTATTTTCTTTATATGGATTTTGTTTCATTTCAGAGTGATTGGCATTGCCACTCCCAATTAGCTTTTCCCTGGAGATACAGAATGCAGTTATTCTTGGTGGAAGATCTTGTTGAAAATCACTTTCAGCCATTCATAAAATGAATTTCTCATACAGTTTCCCTATGTTTCCATTCACATTTAAATTTTTTTTCTGTTTATTTGTTTTTGTTTTGTTTTAAAGTTGTGAATGTTATGGTTTCTCTTGTTTTTAAGTGTGGCCTCATTGGAATTTTCTGAGGACTATGTTCCTTTGCTGTATTTTAGTACTTCAGCTCTCAAATGTGAAAGGAACTGTCAAATCCAAGTAACATTTAAATCTCTATTTATTTCAAGACTCTTTTCTTTCCATTCATTAATATATCTCAAGCTCACATCCACTATACTCTGCATACTTGTGTCTCTGGAAATAAGACTGTCCACTAAACAACTGTACAGTAATATGCTTGTTTCTTAGTCATTCACTGCAAAAAGCAATCAGATTCAAATGGAGAATGTACCTCTTTGAAAGAAAATGACTGCACAAGTTTTTGGTTACAATTGCATAAAAATGTAATTGGGTAATAAAACCTGTTCTTACTGTACTCTGAAGTTCTTTAAGTATGTAGCAAATAAAAACAATCACCACTGTTATGGTAGACACAAAGCCTAACTACAAGGATGTAGGTGACATCTAAGGTTACCCTGGATACTAGTAAGCTATCTGGGATATTTGGTACAGAATGATGCATGAAAGTGGAGTATTCTAAATGCCCTGTCAGACTCCTGTCTGTTCTAATTGAGAACTGGCTACATAAGCATCTTTTAGCCAATGAAGAATGCAGGGATTGGCAAGAAAGCATCTTGACTAAAAGAAGCACGAAGCTCTTGCTGTTTTTCTCTCTTTGCAAGTTTTTGTGCAGGTTGAGTTGACATAAGGACAGCAGTAAAGCTCCCTAATTAGTACTAGGCTCTCTTTAGGCCCAATTTCTGTTTAGAGAATATTGCCCACTTTAACTACATGTATTAAAATATTTTCAATGGGGCAATGAGGCTATTGTTCTCAAGGTCATACTGAAGCTGATGGAGAAAAGAGGGTGGGTAGAATCAACACTAGGTTCAATATAAGAGGGGAAAGAATGAGTCCCCTTCCTAATTTACCCCTCTTCTCAGAAATAAAAAGATTCTGGAGTCAGGCAACAGGAAAAATGTTAAAAGTTATTTATGTTGCAAGTAAGTTTACTAATGTATTTGCAATGTGGAGGATGAAATGCAGGACTTCTCATTGTCTAAGCAAGTGACTATTATTGAGATTAAAATTCCTTCTGCCTTTCATTATGTTGACTGACATTCTTCATGTATTGCAAGTGAAAGTCATAAGGAAAATGTGTGTAAAATACAAATGTCCCTTAAGGGCTCAGTTCTATTTAACACATCTGTTATCTCACTGAATTTAATTGTACATCCTCACCTTTGAGATGCAGATAATTTTGAGAAATTTCAGAGAAATATATTTAAGTATAAAGAGTTAGTGCATAATGACAGTTTATTTCATATTATGGCACTTGTATAATCCTGAGCAAACATTCTTATCTTCAAGTATAAATGACATCAATGACATGATTCAGTTCTTAAAGCTATGGGGAGTGAAATAATGAAGGAAGAAATGTTAGGGGCCATTTCTGGCCTCTCCTTTCTCACAGGGCCTTGAAGTAAAAACCTAAGGAGACAGAAACCTAAAGTTAACTAAAACATTGTGTGCTAATCTTAGAGACTCAAGCTCCAGAAAGCACCACAGAGTGTCCCCATTGTTTGCCGCTTATTGCTAACAGCAGGTGTTCTAACCCCTGACCTTGCAACTACCCCACATAGCAGCCAAGTCCCTCCTTCCCTTTCCCCTTCCCCCTGCCTGCCTGAGCTCCTCACTGGAGGACTATTTAAGACAAAAAGCTTATTTCAATAAACGAGACCTTGACAATGGAACCTTGCTTGGTCTCCTTTCTTTCTCCCACCCATGATTCTTTCAGGTAGTGCCTCTTCAGACCCTGAATACCTGGACCTGCTGGACGGATACAAAGAAAGAGACCAGAAGCAAGCTATCAGATACAGTACATGCCTACTGCCTTACTAATTATAAGGGACACATTCACTCTTCTCTTCCTCCCTCCCCTTCTCCCATTCCTCTTCCCCTTCCATGTTCCTTTCTCCCCCTCTATACTCCCAATTTTTTCAGGAGTTCTTGTCTGTTTCCCTTCCCAGGGGATCCATATATGTCTCTCTTAGGGTTCCCCTTGTTACCTAGCTGCTCTGGGATCTTGGACTATAGGCTGGTTATCCATCGCTTTATGTCCAATATCCACTTATGAGTGAGTGCCATGTTTGTCTGTCTGGATCTGGGTTACCTCACTCAGGATGGCTTTTTTAGGCGCCATCAAAGGGCTAGCAAGAAACATGGCACTAGGGAAATTCCCAGGAATTCCTAAGGATGACCCTAGTTAAGACTCTAAGCAACACTGGAGGGGACACCTAACCTTGTAATCAGCTTGATGACTATGTTAATTGTCATTATGGAGTCTTCATCCAGTGACTGATGGAAGCAGATACTAAGATCTACAGCAAAGTACTGGGCCAGGCTATCGGAGAACAGTCCAAGAGAGGGAGGAACAATAATATGAGCAAAGGGGTCAATATCAAGATGATGATACCCACAGAAACAGCTGATCTCAGCTAATAAAAGCTTACCGACTGTGGATTGAGAGCAGAGGAACTTGCTTAGTACCAAACTAAGCCCACTAAATGTGGCAGACAGTTGTGAGGCTTGGGTGGTCTGTAGGACCACTGGCAATGGGATCAGGATTTATACCTAGTGATTAAACTAGTGTCTTGGAGCACATTCTCATTGGAGGGATACCTTGCTCAACCTAGATTTGGCAAGGCTGGGTGGCTTGGTCTTGCCTCAAAGTGAAGTTAAGTGTTAGACTTTGATGATTCCCCATGGAATGCCTTGCACTTTCTGAGGAATAGAAGGTGGGTGGGGAGGGAAGAGAGGAGGATTGGGAATGGGGATAATGACATAAAGTTAAAAAATTATATTTAAAATACTTAATAAAATGTGCATAAAAAGATTAGAGAGGGAAAAAGGAGCACTTAGAAACTTCTTCAGAATTTCTCTTCAAGGTCTGCATTCACCCCCTCCTCTCTCTTTGCTGAAAATATCAATTGCACATGAGTCATCCCTTCAAAGAACTCTGTCTTTGTACTCAGAAAATTGTTTTACCCAATTTACTCATTGTTCCAGGGCTCATCCGCTGCCCAGAGACAATTTCACCTACAGACATATAAGGTTATGCTGTCTTCCTCTAGTGGGGAGGATTCTACAAGAACAGCACCTAAAAAAACTTCCCCATGTACCTTCTAAGGCCTTAGCTCCTGGAATATAGCAAGTCAGTTTCTTCCCTGGCCCCTTTCCAATCTGCCTTCTTTTCCTAATTCCTTTTGAGATTAACCCTTCTGAGTTCTATCCAATAAACCTAACCTACATGCAGCATCTTGCTTCATCCTATTTCTAAGGAAACTATTCTAAGACACTCATCATCTGATGAGAGTGGTGTGTGTGTGTGTGTGTGTGTGTGTGTGTGTGTGTGTGAAAGAGAAAGGGGGAGAAGATTGCTTAGTGTAGTCTCAATTGCTACATTTATGTAATAAGAAAATTAATCTCTAATGTATTAATTTTTGTTTGCTTTTAGAATTAAAAGAGATTCAACTTATAAGTCATTTTTTATATTTTTTGATTCTTTTAACTTGAATAGTAAGAACAATTACATCCCTAGGTTCTCTGAAGTATCAAATGATACAATAAAAATAACTGAAGTGTTATCAGGTACCAAACAAACATGAGACATATTGTTAATCATTATTGAACCAGAGAATGAAGGGGGTACCAAACAAGAGAGTGGTTTGGAAGTAGAACCTGTTAAAGTCAAATTCTGTATCTAAATTTGCTGTTTTCTCATAGATCTTACCTAGTATGCACAGTATAGGAAAGAAATGAAAGTTTACAATTTTTTTGCCTTTTTTTTCTACTATGGGTTGTGATACTGAATGGTTCATCTATTCTGATTAGTTTCAACTATCTGAAATCCATTTGATATATAGATTCAATGAAGAAGACATGAGGGGACCATTAATTGAAAATAAAATTTTTAAAGCAGTTAGAACTTCTTAAATTAATAAAACACACTATTTTGCAGTTACCATTTGCAAGAAAGCAGTCTAAAATGAGATTCTAATATAAACATTTCAATAATAGAAGGTAATTCATGTTGTGTTAATTGTCCTTCCCATTCATATGAGATTAGAGAACACAATTTCTACAGATTTTAAATACCAAGGTTGCCTAAGCACTGTGTAAGATTCAAGTGTGCAAAGATAAACTCAGTGATTGGATGAATTTGTGGATTCAGTCTAGTGAATAACTGTGGTGTGCAAACACACTGTGACCTGTGGTCAACTGTTTTCCACCTTTAGCTCCAAACTATAGAAACTGTGTACCCTGAATAAACTGCTCAGTTCCTCCCTTTACCTTGTAACTCCCTCTGTGGAGGCAGAATGCTAGCACTGTAGAGTTATGAGGTTAGTAAGTATTTCAGATAAGTCACATACAGGAGGAACTCTACAGATGTACATTCTTAACTATTTGTAGCCTAATGATATCTAATAGTTGGAAAAATTTTCAGCACCAATGACAAGTCATGCGGTATTTTTTGTGCGGATATTTGAGCAATATTGTAAGATTAAGAATCAACACAACAAAGATCACTCACTATCAGGTTGTTCTATGAATTCTGTCAGAGTTAAAAGCAATGCCCATGACAACAACCCAAGGCATCCAATCAGTGACAGAATGACGACATAGCCCATTTTTTCCAGGCTGACCTGTCTCCAGAAGGTATTTTCAACTATTTTCATGTATGCACGTGGCCTCTGTTTATGAGGTAAGCTTACCACTTAGAATTTCTCACAATAGTGTATCTTCCTAAGGCAGAAGCAGATATTGCTCTGATAAATAATAGCTATATTGTTTAAGGGAAATCAATAAATTATTCAAAGGAAATCATATTAAAATTTTGGGGGAATGAAGTAGCAAATGAGTATTGCTCTGTAAATCCTTCAGCAAATTAACCATAACAAACTTTCTCATTCTGTAAAAGAATTTTTTAAAAAATGTCACACAAAGGAGTTAGGATCATTGGATTCTAGGTAGAGAGACTAAAGAGTTTTATCCAGCTCACATATTTGCTTTATAGATGGATCCCTGACTGGACACAGTAGTGTTTAACCTGAAAGCTGTGTCTGTGTTTGCTGGCTCAGAGCTGTTTTAATTACTACTAGCATGTAGTATAAACATTGCACATCTATTGAATTACAGATCTTCAAAAGCTTGGCAAGTGGAATGCACTCTTTAATAAAAATAAATGCATGTTAGCATTTTCTTTCCTTTATCCACACCTATTTCCAAAGCCTGCCCACAGCTCTGGAAGTGCGGGCTCTTAGAACAGACGAGTCTGCTCCCTGCCTGTGCATCTGCTTCACTCTTGACTGTAGGGCAAGAGCCCCATACAAGTACATTCTGTGTTAGTTTGGGATGAGTGAAAGAGAATGCTCATGCTGAGGCAACCACATTTGGCCCCCAGCAAGCAAAAATGCTAACCATACGGAAGTTTGATAGGACAGAGATATTTGATCACAATCAACAGAGAGCGTCTTGTCTGCAAAACACCAGGGGGCAGCAGAGAACTGGGGCCTTGAAGGGTGTAACCAACACATTATAGCACTGAGTGCAGTAACTGCTGGAGACAAGCTCTTCCCAGTACTCGTGGGACACTGGGGCACAAAATGTCAATGAATTCCAGATTCTATTCAGCTAATGTATCTTTTCTGGCCACAATAGAACAATATTTGGAAATTAATAAATTTATCACTAAAGGAACACAAACAAAAAATTTAAACAGAAACTTTCTTCATCAACAAAGATTCAAAGGAGAAATATGAATTAAAAAGAACCAAGAATTAAACTTAAAACCTTGACACAGCAAACTTTTATGATACAGAAAAATTGGTTCTAGGAATAAAGCTCAGTCCAATAAATATGTACATAAGAACAAAAGACAAAATACAAACTGAACTATTTAATTTCAGACCACAAGGAGCTAGAACAAAGAAGGAAAACTAATTTTGAAGATCACAGAGGAATGCACACAAACTAGAGAAAAATCAATGAAATAAAGACCAGAGGGAAAATGAGAAAGGATGATGAGACAAAGAGTTAGCGTTTTAACAGGCAATTAAACAAACCACAGGTTATATTAAACTACCCTCTACAAAAAAGGACAAGGACTCAACAAATAAAATTAAATAAAATTATTGTGTAAAACAAGGCATTATAACACATGACATATACGAAGAATCTTAAAAGGCTTCCATGAAGAATTGCGCAATAGTGAATTTAATAATTTCTTGGAATGTACAACCTACTGAATCAAAACAATTAGACTATCCAAACAGACAATAACTCTGAATGTTATTGAGTAGTTAATTATTTTCTTTCAATAGAGAAAACCACAGGGTTATACAGACGGCTTCAGTAGTGAAATCTCTGAACATTTAAAGAACTGCTGACAAGTTTTCTAGTGCTTTTGTTGAACAACTATTTTTGTTGAACTTTTGTTGAAATACTATGAAACTTGTCTTAAGAGACTGCATTTTTCTCATATTAACGTCTGGTAAGAACCCAACAAGAAAACACTATTGTAAGGCAAGATCCTTAAAAAGCACAGATGCACATGCCCTCAGTATGGGACTAACAAGCAAAGTAGCACAGTGGGTCGAGAAAAGAGCACAGAACATCTGTCAGGATTTGTCTGTGGATGAAAGGTGGCTTGACAAGCTTATCAAATAACCAGAAATGACAGAGTAAAATGTTAAAACTGGTAACATTGCATTCTCAGTGTGTACAGGAGAGTAAGTGATGAGGTTTTAAGCTATTTCATTATAAATTGTTTCTTCAGCATTTTCATAATAAAGCTTAAAATAAAAATTAAATCGAAAAATTGAAGGAGCATGCATAAACATAATGAAGGCTCTATTTGACCAGCCCAGAGCTGTTTTCCTAATTTGTGCTAAAATGTTGAAAATTCTAACAGTAATTTGAGAACCAGGCAAGCACTCTCAAAGTTGAGCATGCTCTTGGAGATTGTAACCTGAGGTATAAGAAGAGAAAAGGTTTAAAATCTTCTATATTGAAAAGAAAATGAAGTTGGGCATGGTGGAGTATGGGAGGTCCTTCTGTCGATGTGTTGCTTTTATTGGTTAATGAACAAAAAAATTGCTTTGGCCTATTTCAAGAAAGAACTTAGCTAGGAAGGAAAAACTAAACTAAATGCTGGGAAGAAGAGGGTGATGTCATTGAGAAGTCATGTAACCCCACCAGAGACAGACCCTGGAACGTTACCCGGTAGGCCATAGCCTCATGGTGATACACAGACTACTACTAGATGTGTGAATTTAAGGTATGAGTTAGCCAGAAACATGCTTAAGCTATTGACCAAGCAGTGATTTAATTAACACAGTTTCTGTGTGGTTATTTTGGGGGTTTGAGCAGCCTGAAACAAACAAGCAGCCTTTCCTACTGCAGTAGAGTGCACCTTTAATCCCAGCACCTGGGAGGCAGAGGCAGGCAGATCTCTGTGAGTTCAAGGCTAGCCTGGTCTACATCATGAGTTCCAGGACAGCCAGGGATATGCAGAGAAACTCTGTCTCAAAGAAGAAAGAATAAAAGAAAGGAAGGAAGGATGGATGAAAGGAAGGAAAGAAAGAAAGAAAATGAATCAATGTGTGCTGCCCATAGAGACTATGGTCTCCCCACCTCCACAATACTCTAATGGCCTTGCCCCATTACCCCTCAGAAGAAAATAAAGCAGGAATTTAAATACAACAAAGGATGCAAAGATAAAAAAATAAGTTCAGTAATGTTGGAGGCTACAAAATTGTCATGCAGTACACAGATATATTTCTGTACACTGACAAAGAACTATTGAATCTACAAATAAACACTAATCAATATATGATATCATTAGAAATAATTTACTTGGAACAAATTCAACCCAGGAAGCAAAATTCTAAATACTAGACATTGTTAGACAGTGATAATAGGAACTGAAGGAGATACAAATACAAGCTGTGACCATGTGTCTGAGTAATGACTGTTATTTAAGTTAATCTCAAAGCAATTTGTAGATCACTATGATCCCTGAACCATACCAGTGATATTTTCTTAGAAATAGAAAAGCTATCATAAGATTTATTTTGGAATTGTAAAAGCTGAAAAAAAAAATTGGGAAGCGCAAAATACAGCAGGGGGTCTCAGTGTTTCAACCTTAGTCTAAGGCTAAAACAATCCAATCAATATGCCACTGACATTAAAGCATAAACATAATGATCACTGTGGAGAGCTGAGATACAAACTCACACAAACTGAGCATTCCAGCTTGATTCCTGTTGCTGTGATAAACACTGAGACCAAAAGGAACTTAGGGTGGAAAGTGTTTGTTTGACTCACACTACCAAGGTAGTCATCACTACCCGTCATCAAGGGAAAACAGTGCAGTAATTCAAGCAGATTCTTGATGCAGGAACTGAGATGCTGAAGTAGAGAACATGGAGGAACACTCTTGACTGGTTGACTTGGCCTGGGTTTCTTCGCTACCTTTCTTATAAAGTCCATAACCATCTGCCTGGAGATGTTGCCACATCATGTGTGCTAGGCCCTCTACATCATATATCAATTTAGAAAATATATGGTCATAGGCCAGTCTGATTTAGGTAATTCCTCATTTGAGTTTCCCTCTTCCAAGATTACTCAAGTTTCTACTCAATTGACAGCCAAGGGTGACTGTGACACATAGTCAATGGTCTTTTACAAAGAAAGGGCTAAGAATACACACTAGAGACAGGGTATGCACCTCAGTAAGAATGGCTGTTGAAAAAGGAGTCTCCCAACACAGAGAAGGAAAGTAAGCTCTGTGGTTGACATCATTTATAAAACTGACTCTAAAGGGAAAATATATTTAAATATAGAATACAAAATCAAAAATGGAAAAAGACCTCTATCACTGGTCTTCATAACATTTTATTATTATTAATCATTATTATTATTATTACTATTACTACTACTACTACTACTATTATTATTAGTGTTACACCAAAGCAGAGGGAACCACAACCAAACACTGGGTCACACTACATTTTAGTGCAACTTCCTGGACAATGACAGAAACTGCTGAAGACTACTAAGTAGGAGAAAATACCCAGCCGCACACTTGAATTCTGTGGGCAAGACATAAAATCCAATGCTGACACCTGACTAAAAGTGGTAAAAGTGGCAAATAAACTTTTACAGAAACACAGCCACATAAATATGACCAAGGAAGATCTTAAAAATTGCTGGGTAACACTGTTCTTCAAGAAAGGCAACACCACAGTGAGATGTCACTCATGCCAAGACAAAGGAAAAGTAAAATGATATGAGATGACCAGCAGTGGAGAGCTGTGAAGATAGGAATTCCTAAACATGTCTACTGAGGATGTTAATTATTATATCAATGACGGAGCACACTACAGAATTTCCTTAAAATTAAACCACTTCATGAATCAACAATCCCAGCTCTAGTAGCCTGACTGTGAACTAATATGACAGCTCTTCCCCATGTTCCCTTTGGATCACCTAGTGACAAAGTTATGGAAACAAACTAATTTTCCATAGACTGGTGAAGTCCTGCACTTATACAGTATGTTTGTGCAATATTCTATCATTCAGCCCTGGGTGTTATATGACAATATGAGTGAATATGAAGACATTGAGGTCAGTGAAATAGGCCAGACCTAGGAGAGTGAGTAGTCCCTGTAAAATGTGGAATGTTTACTTCTCTGACACAGAAACACAATGATGGTTCCCTGAGTAATTCAGAGTAACCGGCAGATCTGAGTTATAAGACAGAGGATTGTAAAGATTGCATGTTCATCCTCAGTCAGCAAAACTGTATTGTTTGCAAAACAAAAATGTGGAGAAACATTGGTATTTTTTACTTGGGTTGTTCTGGTTCTGTTGAAGATAGCCCAACCATTACCTTACACTTGATGCTACAGAACTGTAAGTAAAACCTTTATGATCTCAGGAATTCTAGGAGACCAATCATAAGTGAGTATTTTCTGAATGGAAGCAGAGAAAATACAGACACTCCAAACATGAACGATTATTCTACACAAACTGATCATATGCCATACCTTTACCTAGTATGGCATGCATCCTCTAGCAAGTGTAAAAGTTACTAGTCATGAGCTAACATACCAGAAAACTTGACTTTCATTGCTTTTATCTAAAGCTGGAACTGAACTCTACTCTCTTCACATACACAAAGCTATTCGAAAGAAGAGAAACATCAGGTATTACACCTCAATTTTATTTAATGTATATGGCAGTTATGTTTGAAAAAATTTCAGTAAGGATGCACTTGTAAGCTTTCAACCAATAGTGAGAGTTTTATCAGGTCTTTCTTTTACGCTGCTAGCTCTCTAGCAATGACATGGAAACTTTTTCTTAATTCTGTGAGCTTGACTTAGCTTAGGTAGTTCCCGACTATTTCTTACAACTGAAATTAAGCCATTTATATTCATCTATGCTCTGCCACATGGCCCATTTACTGCTCCTTTGTACCTCAATACTGTATGGCTGACTTCCTCTGCATCTGGATGGCTAATCTCCTGCACCTCAGATTATTTCCTAGAGTTCCTATCTCTCTTTAGAAGTGCCACCTATCCTCTCCTCCATAACTATTGGATCTTCAGATCTTTATTAAACCATTCAGAAGGCACTTTAGGCAGGAAAGGAAGGACAAATACACAGCTTTATACAGCATACAAAAAAATTATCCCAATAGAGAGTAGATGGAGAAAATTGTTCACAAAATGTGCATATTCCACAGCACTCTGCTACAAACAGAATGATGCAATCATTGTGTTCATGAGCAGAACAGTACTTATATCCCATAATAAGGAACTATGCAAAGGTTGTTATAATATATAAACCTGTATATGACATGTATTTGGTGTTTGAACTGGTTAGTAATTTTTCATGTCTTTAAGTATGGCATATATCATTATATTTATCAGAATTTTTAAGAATTTAATCTCATTTGTTGAATTTTGAATTAGAGGCATGGAGTATAGGAATAGGATAAAGATTTTTATTGAAACAGGGTCTTACCACGTTGTCTAGGTTTGCTTTGATCTGATGATTTTCCTGCTTCAGAGTCTGGAATATTCTGGCTTAATGGAAAAATTATTATTTTTAGGTAAAATCCTACTGTACTGCAGAGGGCTCTAGCCATGTGCACAAAGCACAGTAGTTTATTTGCTGACTCAATATGCACATTAAGCAATGTTCACCTCCCCAGAAACATCCCTAGGCTGGGTCTCTGAGTGAACAAGGGCAAAGCAAGCCCTTTGGCAATTTCTACCTTGGCAACAGCTAGGACACTATGGAAGGACAAGGGAGACGTGGGTCAATGGACAGGCAGTGGCTTTGTTTGTAGCTAAACGGAGATTCCCCAAACCACTGAAGTAAGACAGTGACTAATAGACCTATAGAGAAGGTCCACGTCCACATTCTGAGTGGAAAAGAAGAGGGATGGGATACTGGCTTCAGAACAGTTAAATATTTATTTATGTTGTCTACCCTACAAGATTTGGCTCATTTTTCCCATATGACTAAGATGGAATTTTCACATGATTGATGACCCATTCAGTTACATGTTGGCCACGGTCTGCCTCAGTGTCAAGATCCTCAATGAGCTGATGTGGTTTTAACCAATACTCTTGGACCCTCAGCAACTGCTGGCTTTATGAGACTTTGATCATAAAGTCTCTGATTTTATTATCAAGACTAATATTTTTTTCCAAATAAGTGTCTGCTAAACCAAACATATGTCTATATTATAAGCATACCTGCTTTAGTTTATTAACATGTTTCTTTATACTCTTTCCTACTGATCAATCAGATTTATTTCTACAGATCCTAGTGCCTTCAAGCCACATTTCTCACTTCTGCTGTTCTTTGCTGCCTCTGTGATTCACTGCACAGAATAATCTCTAAGAACTGGTTCTGCCTGCCTTTCTCATCATTTCTTTTCAAATATGTTCATAGTGTAAAATCCCCTTTTAAATTTCTAGTAGCTCTCTGTGTAATGTTTTCCATAAAATAGATTATAACAGCTTGATAATTCAAAAGATTTATAATTTAAATTTAACATAAGTACTAATAAAAAAATCAAAAAATTGCACACTTTTGATATTTTAATGTACTCTATTTTTGGAAGAAAATACAAAAGATTGGAAAACCTCATGTTACCTGGAGTGAGTGCTGATTCATTCTAGGAGTTTAATTATTGTTGTTCTGATGGATGAAAGAATAATTGCAAAAGTAGGCCAGTTGACCTCAGAATTTCTTTTCTTATTTTTATATTACTAAAACTCCACCACTTTAATGACATTTAAAAACTACGTTGCATCTTTAACATTTAGTCAAAATAGCTGCTACACCATGAGTATGAAAATTCCAGTTTCTGAAACTTATGCTATGAGATATGGGAGTGTCAGGAAGATATAAGTACAGTAACAAATCTAACTCAATAGGAAGAAGGAAAGTCAGGCACCAGGGCACACGTCTGTAATCCCAGCACACGAGAAACACAGGCAAGAGGAGCTGGCTTAAGGGAAGTTTCATAGTGAGTTTGAAGCCAGCCTGGATTACATAAGAAGCTGTCGGAAACGATTGAAAAAAGAAAATGGGGGTGGGGGCTTATAAGAGAAGCAGAATTATGTAAACCGACAGTTGGATGGCTGTGCTCCAGGCAGAGGGCAAAGGTCTTCTCATGGTGGTCATAAGCTTAAGCAGGGGCTCAGAAATGAGGTCTTTTTAGTGACCAATGGAACAATGGATACCCCAAACAGTGGAGGTTTGGAAGACAGACTGAGTAGACTGAACAGGTTCATGAATGAGTGCACAGGATATATAAAAACTGAAATTGATGTCTAAATAAACCGTTCAAGTGTAAATATGCAAAGGCATGCAGAAGTCTCCTTGGTGCTACAAGGTCTGTCCAGATGAAGCCTCTGATATAACTCACTTATTAGAGCTGATGTTACTAAAATTTGTAGTAGCTCAGGCGAATTCAGCCCTTACTGCTCTTGGATGACTTGTTTGGTGACCCCTAAACAGAAGCTCTGAAACAAGAAAAAAACAAATGGTTTCAAGTAGTCATCTAAGGAATTCACTCTCCTTGTTAGTTTATTTGAGGACACAGTGAGTCTCGGCCCTGACCCATGTCTTATTAGTTCTGAAACAGAGCTTTGCATTGAAAAGTAACAAAACCAAGGCCTTTAGATGAAGTATCATTTGCAGTTTGCAAATAAATGTGGGCTTCTCAATAAGCCTGATTTCAGGGGTGAGAGTACAGAAAGGAGCCAGGGCTGGAGAAGGTGAAAGCTTCTCCAAGCCAACATTCACAGCTCTGGGCCATCTGTCCCCCTAGGGGTGAGGCTCTGATTACAAGGACTCCTAATTATTATTATAATTTTTATGATAGCCTCATTTGCAGTGATTTCATTTGGCCTGCAGAAACAGCGTTATGGGCAGTTGTGACCACCATCAGTAAAAACTTAATGAGGATAAAATTGATTTCATCAATTTCTTGTCACCACTCAGCTTAAACTCTCAAACCTGTTGTTTATATAACTTCTCTGTCCTAGTAAAGAAAGTGAAGAAAGTCTCGATCTCTGTTGTTTTTGCAGTCTTTGAGAAAAAATTGCTAGACTCTAATCACTCCTGGGGACAGCAATGGAGCAATGCTGCCTAGGCTTGTGGAAGCACTAAATCCACACAATGACTGCGATATTATGTTTTATGTCATTGTGGTAGTTTGAATGTAACTGGCTGCATAATTTCATAAGAAGTGTGGTGTGGGAAGTCCTTCTGTATATGTGTTGTTTTTATTGGTTAATGAATAAAAAAATCTGTCTTGGTCCATGATATGCAGAAAAGAGCTAGGCAGAAAAAGCTAAATTGAATGCTGGGAGAAAGAAGGCGGAATCAAGAGAAGCCATGCAGCCTCGCCATAGACAGATGCTGGATGGAACTTTACCCAGTAAGCCACAGCCATGTGACGATACACAGATTAATAGAAATGGGTTAAATTAAGATGTAAGAGCTAGCTATAAAGAAGCTTGAGCTAATGACCAAGCAGTTATTTAATTAATACAGTTTTTGTGTGGTTATTTTGGAGCTGAGTAGTCAGCATCCTACTACAGCAGTGTTACTACTAGAAGCTGGAGAGGGTGTACCTTGTTGGAAGTAGTGTGTCGCTGTGGGTGTGGGCTTTCAGGTTTCCTATGCTCAGGATGCTGCCCAGTGTCTCAGTGGATTCTATGTTGCCTGCAAGATGTAGGACTCTCAGCTACTCCTCTAACACTACATCTGCCTGCAAGCCACTATGCTCCCTGTCATGATTATAAGTGCATACCCCCCCCCATTAAACATTTTCCTTTGTAAGATTTGCCTTGGTAACTATGTCTCTTCACAGTAATAGAAGCCCTAACTAAGACAGTCAAAAACCTCTGTCTTTTTCTTTCTTTCTACTTTATTATTCACTGGGAGCCTTGCTTCTGCAACAAATGGTCATATTCATTTTTGATTTTTTTTCTTTTTTGTATTAAGTTTATTTATTTGATTATTTAAAGTTTTCTGGGATTTATTTAATATATATATATATATATATATAGTTTTCTTTGATTTCTTTATGCTATTTCTATGTGTTTTAGTTTACCATCACTTTTCTATTTCAAGTAATTAAAAGCATTTTTCTTTTTCTTTCATATCCTATCCCAACCTTTATCAGTCCCAAATTTAAAATTATAATTTCAATAAAGTACTCCAATGATGGATTTTTGTTGGAATATATCCTTCAAATTTTCTAGCCAATGATTGAAATATGAAGCTAACATACAAATGAAAGTCATTTAAGGTTATCAAAAGCAGCTGACAAACAGTTCTTTTTTCAGAATGTAAAGTTAATAAAGATTACATTTAGCAGCTAGGTTCTAGCCAATGAGAATTGGGTAGGGAATATTGACACTTTATAAAAATTCTATTTTTCATTCTTTGTCCTAAATGCTTGAGGTATAATCATAAGGCTGCAGTATTGCAGCTGTAGTGTGAACCTAAGTCAGTTCTGTGGTAAGATGCGCAGGTAGCATTGTCAGTTCTGTGTAGAGACACGTGGGTAGCAGTCTCATTTCGATAGAGGGGTGTGTCACACCCATGAAACAGCTTGAAGCTGTGTCTTGGTTTTGTTTGGCACCATTGTCCTGTCCATTGTCCTGTGTCTGTGTATTGCTGTGTTTTTGTCCTGACTTAAAATGACGCTAATGATATAGGACAGACTCAAATCGTGACTTCTTTGACTTTGATATTGTGATTACTTACAGGACTTTAGAGATAGGGCCATAAACATAGGGGTATATTTTCCTCACCACCTTAAACATTTCATGAAAAAGAGTCAGTCTTGGCCCTAAGCATGAGGCTGAGTGGCAGCATGCTTGTATGGCTGGATGGCTGGGCTATTCAGCCTTGTTGCAATGTAGCAAGGCTTCCAGCCAGTTGTAGGAGGTGGATATGCCCCATAGGATTTCAAACACTAAACAAGAGAATCTGAGGTTAATTACTATGGCTTGGAGGGTTTAACAGTCCACCCCCCTCCATGCTGTATATCTCCCATGCTGGTGGATGAGTTCCCTCCACCTGCCCTGGGGGCTGCATGCTTCCATTTTCTGGTCAAACCTGACCAAGGTTTGGCTCCACGGGTCAAGGACTCTTTCATATCCAATGGGTTATAAATATCTGTCTTCATTTATAGGACAAATTATTATTGGTTAATGTACAAAAAAAACTTCTGTTGGTCTTAAATGTTTCACACTGGTACATGATTTATGTGATGTAAATTTAAAGGTTTTTTGTTATATGCATGTTTCTGTTCCTGTTTAAAATACTGTAGACACTATAAAAAGTTGTGAAAGGGGACATACACTATGTTTGCTGTGGTTTCTCATACATGCAAATACTGAATATGCTTGTTTTGTCAAAAGGTTTGTCTATGTAAGTTATCTTGCAAGCATGGAGTTGAGACAAAAATGATCTATGCTTGCTGTTATGAGTCTGACTTCAGAAATTTATCACTGAGTTCTGATTACTAAATTTGGTTTAGCAGAAATTCAGATAACTTTTTGGTATAGAAAATGTTAAATCTGCTATATGCTGTTTTTTTAAAGTAAAAAGCTGGCTATAGAATTATATTATGGATCTTCTTTGTTAAACCCATGTTTTATTTACTTAAAATCTATGCATGGATAATTTTTTAAAAAGGCATAATTCTTGGTGTAGGAGGTATTTGTATTGCTTTCATTGGTTGAATGAATAAAGAGATTGCCTTAGCCTTTTTTTTTTTTTTTTTTTTTTTTTTTGGTTTTTCGAGACAGGGTTTCTCTGCAGCTTTTTTAGAGCCTTTCCTGGAGCTAGCTCTTGTAGACCAGGCTGGCCTCAAACTCACAGAGATCCACCTGCCTCTGCCTCCCGAGTGCTGGGATTAAAGGCTTGCGCCACCACCGCCTGGCGCCTTAGCCTTTTGATAGGGTGATTAGTTAGGCAGAATAGACAGAACTGGATGCTGGGAAGAAGGACAATCAAAGAGCCGCCTTGGAGCCAGCCACCAGATCAGACATGCTGAATCTTTCCCGGTAAGCCATGACCTCATGGTGAAATACAGATTATTAGAAATGGGTGAAATCAAGATGTGAGAGTTAGCCAAGAAGAGGCTAGATATAATGGGCCAGACAGTAATTTAATTAATACAATTTCTAAGTGATTATTTCAGGGGTTAAGCTAGCTGGGTAGGATGCAGCCCATATCTCCTACAACAATTGGTGCCTCAATGTGGTCGACTAACTCCACATAAACTAAAGAGGGCTTGAACAGGAATTCTAGACACAAATATAGAGTTAAATGCAGCCTTTTGCTGTTTGCTGGTGGGCTGCCGCAGAGAAATTTTCCTGACTCAGTAGCTGCAGAAGGAAAAAAAAGCTGTGCCATTTTAAAACAAGGCTTCCTGGGATGTGCCACCAGAGCAAAATCTGGCTATGAATAAGGTATATCTGAGTACAGACATCTGTGGGCCCCGGGTGTTTCTGTGCCCACTAGGGTTTGGAGGAAAGTGGCTGAGACCATGCCTGTGACTCAATGCTCCCTGCATGGGCAGGTGCCTGGAGTAGGTTTACTAGTCATACACAAGCAGAAGAGCACGGAGGATTTCTGCTACCATACAGAGAGATGTTTCCAGGCTGCGCAGTGCTCTGCATGGCAGATTTGGCTGTAACTCAAATAAAAAGAGTTTATGTGTTGCACGCTCATTCTCAGAGTTAAAGTGCTGAGTGTGGCTTTTACCTGGTGGCTTCAGAGCTGGAAGAAATGGTATATCCACCATTTTGAAATTGGAAAGAGGCAGAGCCAATATCCAGAGTAGCTGCAATCAAGCTGCTTACCATTTTCAAAGTTCTTCAAGACAGTAGAGAATGAAAGACAATGCAATAGGACATATTCAGATGTAGAAGACCTCTAAATGGGTTACACTGTTAAATAAAGGTATGTAGTAGGCTTAAAAGAGAAAAGAAAGCAGGGCGGTGGTGGCGCACGCCTTTAAACCAGGCACTCGGGAGGCAGAGGCAGGCGGATCTCTGAGTTCGAGGCCAGCCTGGTCTACTAGAGCTAGTTCCAGGACAGGCTCTAGAAACTACAGGGAAACCCTGTCTCGAAAAACCAAAAAAAAAGAGAAAAGAAATAGAGTATACAGAGTCATAAAAAGTTAATCTTTATAAAAAGATAGTCTTTAAAGAGATAGAGTAAAGTAATTGAGTAAAATTAAGCCATGTAAAAAATAATACACAGAGAGGTTGAATTCTGTGTATTATTGTGTTTTCTTTGAATTTTTTTACTGTAAAGGAGCTAAGTACAGAGAGACATTTCATTGTATGGGCTAAGCTAAACCAGCATGTATATTATAAAGGTATAATGACTTCAGAATTTGGGTCTAAGGATATGATGTTTTGGAAAAGAGGTTCTTCTTTTGTTTTCAGAGAGGATGAGACCCTGTGGATTGCTTCTAGACAAATATGGTATGATAGACCATGCCCTCCTGAGAGGTTGCTGTTAACACCCTCAAAAACTTACTTTGCTCAACTGCTGACTGAGATGAACCTAGCACATAGGATACACAATGAAAGACCTAATTAACAGCACCCCCATTCAGCATGAAGCAGTTTGGAGAGAAAAAACTGCACCCATATTCCCAAATATTATTTATAAATGTTCTTTTACATTTAAAGGAGAATATGATATAGATATGAATAATATGCATTGTTATGAATCTTGGTTTACTGATACTAATTTAAGGTCAATTTCGTTATATACATATTTCTGATCTTGATTGAGGTATTGTGATTGTAGTTCATTTAAAAGAATGTAATGTATAATTAGGAAGTATAGGTTGTTAATGGATAATCATTTATAATAATCAAGTTTGTCAAGTTTGTAGTCATGTTAGTTAGATTTTCTAGATGTGCATAGATATATTTCAGTTAGGCATTCTTCATATCTTTCAAAGACTACAGAATATAGCATTTAATGTTTTAATAACCTAGGGCTTTTCATGAAAATGAGACACATTTTCTCCTGGCAGCACCAATCTACTTCAAGAGGAAGATGGGCATCAAAGAGGCTCCTTATGGAGTTGCTTAGCCATTTCTGTAAGAAACTTCTCTTGCCTGGACTGTTTCATAAACTAGACACGAAAAACCCACAGAGAAAAGACTGCTGAACTTGCCTAAAGGTGAGATGGTCTTTTAAGGTTCCTGCTTCATAAAAGAGTCTGAGAGACATTCTGCAGGACACAAAAGAAAATCACTGAACTGTCTTTAAAATTTCCTGCTTCATGAAAAAGTCTTCTTGATACTATGGGCCTGTAGGCTGAAGATGGATGCCCCAATGGTACAGAACTTTGGGTGACTGTCCAGGCAGTGAGATGTCTCTGTCATTTCTAGAGTTTTGCAAGTTGCTTACTTCTTGCTTACTTAGGTAGTATTATATCCTTCTGGAGTCTTTGATGGAATTGAAGAATAGATAGTTATAGTTTTCCTTAGTTATAATAAGATATAAAATAGATATAAATATTGTAACTGTAATTCTTGCTTGATGATTGTTTTGTTATATGTAATTTTACTATGTTAAAGTTAAAGCTGTCTTTTTTGTTTTAACAGAAAAAGAGGAAATGGTGTAGGAGGTTCTTCTGTATTTGTATTGCTTTCATTGGTTGAATAAACAGACTGCTTTAACCTTTTGATAGGGCAATTAGTTAGGCGGAGTATACAGAACTGGATGTTGGGTAGAAGGACAGACAAAGAGCCGCCATGGAGCCAGCAGCCAGGTCAGACATGCTGAATCTTTCCCAGTAAGCCACAACCTCATGGTGAAATACAGATTATTAGAAATGGGTTAAATCAAGATGTGAGTGTTAGTCAAGAAGAGGCTAGATATAATGGACCAGGTAGTAATTTAATTTAATTAATACAATTTCAGTGTGGTTATTTCGGGGGTTAAGCTAGCCAGGTGGGATGCGGCCCATGCCTCCTACAACAAATTCCATTTTAAATTTTGGATTGTCATTTTGCTAGAGTTAAAAAATAATAAATGCCACATGATTTCACCACCATCTTTATTAAAGGTTACCACATGGAGTGGGCCTAATAAATCTCCAAGATAGTTTAGAATTGGATAAATTTTTGCATGATGACTCATGTCCCTTTCTAAAAAGTACTTTATTGTTGATATTCTTGATATTACAAAAAGACATTTTAAAAAAATTAATTTTTTAAGGCTGTTAGACATCTGTGCTATAAATATTTTATATTGTTAAAAGGCTAAAAATTAGGGTCAAAGCCATAACTACCAAAGGCTAACCAAAGATAAAATTGTTCTTATCTTGGGATGCTTGGGATGCAGAAAACAATGACCTAAGCACGTTGATAGAGGGCTTGGAACAGCGTCCAAGCCTATCAATCTTAATCTTTTGAAGGTTGTTGTACAGGGACAGTCTAGGACCACCTGCATGTCAGATGTTTAAACTGAGATTCACAATTCTTCAGTTGTAGCCTCCTTGTCTTTGGTAACTTTGTTGGGTTTATGCTATTTTGATAAACTGAGTCATAAATTTTTATATTGATTCTAAGAGATCTGGACCTCCTCTTCTGGGGAAAGAATGTTTCTGTGTCAACACTCATTGGTGAATTGAAATTCAGTGGCCTTGTTAATGATAGAGACCAAAACACTCACAGTGAAGCTGGATGAAAACTTGTTCAATTGGTCTCCTTGGTCAACAACTTTGTTTCCAGCTCTAACAGGCCCCTAACAATCCTGCTTCTTCTTATCAACAGATTTGATCCCCTGGACAGACAGGACCCATGATCGAGTCCTGTCATCAGTACTTGTGAAAAAGAAAAAAAAAAGCCCACGACAGCTTTCCCAGGTCAACTTATACACAACTGCCAAGATGGGTTCTATAGATCAGCTCAGTTTACCCTAGGGCAATGCTAGCTCTTAGACTCCCTCCTGTTCCCATTTCACCCTGGGATCTGTTCCTTGTCTTTGCAAGAGACAGCATCAACAGCTAGACATAAACTTGTTCTGTGTTTACCCTTGGAATAACTAATTCCATTTCTTTATTAGCTTTAATTCAAGATAATTACACAGTATGGAGTTCTAGTCTTGTAAAAGCAGCTAACTTATAGATTATTAGGAAATGAAAGTTAGCCAGTCATCTTAAATGTACTGTTTTAAGTTTAACTTTGAAAACATAGACAGGGAATTAAATAAGGCTTATTACTTAAAACAAGTAATAAAAAAAGTTTGTCTAATCAGACATACCTAGGCAACCTCATAGTTCAGAGATCTGCATAATATGGCATTTAAAATAATAATTTAAAAAGCCTATTATATTAGACAGAGACTCCAAGATCCTAGCATTAACCCAGGGTCTCCAAAGAAGATTATGAGACACCATGAGGTCTCCACCTGGATTACAATGATGCTGACCACTGGGCAAGATGACTCCCAGTGCAACACCGGCTGCCAGAACCTGGTCCAGACTGTGGACAGACAGCAGAACCTTGGAGAGTTGATTGCA
Organism: Arvicola amphibius; assembly: GCF_903992535.2. Taxonomy (NCBI): domain Eukaryota; kingdom Metazoa; phylum Chordata; class Mammalia; order Rodentia; family Cricetidae; genus Arvicola; species Arvicola amphibius. Next base: position 118,749,968 of record NC_052058.2, on the reverse strand, counting down.
CAACTTTTGCCTAGACAAAATAAGATCAGTCTTTTCTATGTCCCTCTTTCACAGAAAAAGAAAATTATTTACCTAATTGGCCAGGCTTAGACAGTAAAACTGTTGTTCTGGATATTTCTGCCTTCAATGTTATGGAGAACTGGGTATGACTAACTGTATATGAACTCTGGTCCCTGTCATTTTTAATAGATTTAAAAACTATTTGTTCTGTACTCAGATATACTTTATTTATCCTACTTAGATCTCTGATAGTATTGATGGCTAGGACATTTATAATGTCAGCTTAGTAGCAAAAGACATCCAGATCCTCACACAAAGCTACAGCCAGCTTGTTAGCTCATTAAAAACTAATAAGCTAATAGAGCAATGACTACTTAATGTGTGGGTCACAAGCTCAAGATTTTAGATTTATTCTGGTTGCCATTTAAATATAAACATAAAGGTGCTTCTCATTGGGCAAAAGACATCACTGTCCAAATCAAACATGGTTCTTTGGACAACAGGAAAATATATATGCGTCTAACAAATCTGTAGTTTTTGCTAGGACACAAGTTATGAGTCTATTCCTTCTGTTTGCAGATACCTGTTATCTGTTCTTTTTCTACAATATGGGTTTTTCTTTAAGTAAATAAAGTTTAAACTATTCGCATTGATAAATTTAATAGAGGCCTGAATATCAGAAGTTTACCCTGAGGCAATACCTGGTTGCAGAAAGAACCACAAACTGAGATTACCTAGCACTACGCAAAAAACAGATCATCCAAAGGAAATGGCTAATATTCGAATTGCTGTAGATAGGATCATCTGCCAGCATGCACACACCAGGACACCCCTAGACAAATGTCAGCCAATCAAGGGTCCTAAACCTAAAAAAACCCCTCACCCCCACTTTTACTACTATAAAAACGCAATTGTAACTGAACTCTGGACTCTGTATATTCCAATATGTTGGACATGCAGAGAGTCCGAGTTTGCAAACTTGACTAAAATAAAGACTTTTTGCTTTTACATATGGGACTTGGTCTTCTTGTTGGCCTTTGCAGGGACTTTGCAGATTTGGCATAACATTTGTGGGCTCAATGAAAAGCATAAAATGGGTGAGGGAGTAAAATATAGATTCAGTCATTGAAACTGTACAGTGCTTTAAATTTGATTGGTAAATACAGTTCTTAATGTGTGGGGCAATATTATGCAGGCCACAAATTTTTGCATTGTATAGTGGCCAGGCTCTCCAGCCACAGTTTGCACCTCAAGTGGTCACATAGCACTTACAAACTGGCTGTCCTGGGTCAGGATATGCTAATGTTGTTCTGCTGCCTTCTTTGTAATTGCAGAGATCCTGGAAAGAGTGTTAATTCAAGCTAGTGACAGAGCAGCCATAGCTGCAGATATGACTTTAGTCCTGCTCCTCAGAAAATGTTAATAAACTTTCTTCTCAGTTTACCTTTGAATATAAAAGCTGTTTTGATACTAAAAGCGGGTGATCTTAAGGATTTAAATATATCCTGAGATGCTGTTCCTATATTGCTATATAAACTGTGTCTCAACATTTTTTGTGCCTCCATGCTAGTTCAGAGAGATAATTTATGTTGGGGTTGGACTCCAACATTTATTCAAAATCAATACATGAGATAAAGTCATAGATTGCTTGTTTTTGCTTTTTTAATTTTTAAATGAAAATTAGATAATTTTAACAAAATGGTAGAAATTAAGAAGAAATAGTGGAACATTCAAACTACTAAGTAGCTCCATGTAAAACTGTTGCAAATATTAACACAATAATGTTGGGTTTTACTGCACTTAAAAAGCAAAAGCACAGAGATGTGGCTCACAAAATAGATTTTGTACTTAGATCTGAGTTTAACATAGCTTCATAGTTTCCCTGGTGTGACTAGGATCAAGTTATATAGTCTTTTTAAAAGTCTTAGAGTCTCCATGTGGGAACTGTCTCATACTTCTTTTTATCACTGCTGTCTGTGGGTCACAAGGGTCAGGGGAATAGGGAGAATCCAGTCATTTAACATAAGAGCACAGGGTTGCAGTTGTCCGCTAATGGTTGTTTTTAGAAAGGGTTTTCTATAGCCCAGCCTAACCTCAAACTGACTGTATAGCCAAGGATGGCCTTGGATGCCTGATATTTCTACCCCAGTCTCCTGGGTGCCAGGATTGTCGACAGAAAGATTATTGAAAAAACCCAGCACTATGGCATTTACTTTTTTTTTTTTAAATAAGTATCTCTGTGTTATGGGCTATGATAATCTAACTGAGAAAAATCTATTTTAAATATGATGATGAGACTTAATGATAGGTGGCTGGTTAGTTGGCAAAGTACGCAAAGGAGCTTGTGGCCAAGCCTAATGGCCTGATTTCCATTCCTAGAACCCAAATGATGGAAAAGGAGAATAAGTCCTTACCCGGATTTATCATTTGACCATGGGTTTGAATACATTTTACAAAATTTAAATATTGAAAACATTGCACAGCTGTGAATCTCTGTGTTTCTTTGCCATCTACTGCAAGAAGCTTCTCTTATGAAGGGCTGAGTGATGCAGTAATCTATTGGTATAGCAATAAGTCATTAGGAGTTATTCTATAACTACATTGCTTAGCAGAGTAGTAGTCTAGGTTTTCCCCTAGGGATCATGACCTATCTAAAGTCCTGACTTTAACAGTGGCAGGTCCCTTTCTCTCAAGGCTCAGGATTCTGTGCTGAAGACAAGGGAAAAGGATGGCCAGATCCACAAATGGTGGATAACTCTGAAGGAAACAGCATTTCCCCCAACAGAACATGCATGAAGCACATAAAAATTCACAGAGGCTATGAGAGCATGCACATAACCACATGACCTGCACACATTCATGCCAGACAAACTCCTAGCATGAAGAAAGGAAGTTGATGCAAAGTTCTAGTGCTAACCAAGAAGCTACTTACAATAGATACCTACTGGGAGAGGGAAAATTAGTTTTCTCTAATGATTGATATTGGGTCTATCAACCACTCTCCAGGGTAGGCCCCATGCTCAGGAGTAGTAAACCAAATTGAATTGAACTTGATGTTTGTACATGGGTATGTTATTTTTGTTTGTTTCTTTGCTTGCTTGCTCTGGTTTGAGTTTTCTTTTTCTTTAAAACAGAGAAAGAACATGAAGTTGTGTTGGAGGAGTATCTGGGAGAACTTGTGGAAGGAGAAATGAAAAAATGAAAAAGAAGCAGTTAAGGAACATAATCGGATTTCCCAGTTTCCCCTCCCCTCTATTTTCAAGTGAGGATATTTTTTCTACTTCCTTTCCAAACATTTTGCCAGTCTTAGTAGAAATTTTAATATAAGTCATTCTTAAAAAAGAAACCCAACCAAAAGAACTCATGTATTCAGGATTTTAGGAGGTATAACATGTCAGAAATAACCTGTCTTTTGTTCTTTTCATCTTTTAAAATATTTTCTGTGCTTTGTGACCTTCAAACATAAGCACTGTTATGCACCCACTGTCATCTCTACTGCTCCAACTCCTCCCTGCCTTTCTTCTCCAAAACTAATAATCTCTTTCCAAATCTTTATTGTTTCACAATCACTAGTGATTTCATGTAGCACTGGTTGTATGTACATGTTTCCAGGACTTTCTGGATGTTCCCAAGGCAATGATGTTGTCAGCATTACTTGCTTTGATAGCAGTGAGAATATGAGCATTGGGAAGTGGGAGGAAACTGCAGAATAAAACAAAACAAAACAAAACAAAAAAATCCCACAGGAATATCATTTGAAAGTTATTTCAAGGATGCCTTTCATCAATTAACTTTCTATGTTAACATTAATGGATACTGTGATGTTATCTAGAATTTAGGAACAAAAGTTATTAAAGAATTTGCACCTCCTACTGTGCTTTCTGCAAGGATTACAGGATTGCAGCCACAATGACTGCAGAGAGTTTGGAACATTACATGCACAGAGCCAAACTATCTTGTGCTGTCTTTAGCCTCCTAAGTAGCTATTTATTGTTTTGGTTTGTGTGTGAGGTAACATCCTCGTGAACCTTACATGAGTCTTTCAGAATGTACAAAATAACACCTAGCTCCTTTCAAGCAGAAGTTTAAGGATGACATGAAGTCACACCTGAGGCATGTAACAGAGATTTCCACACTTTGCTTTAACTCACCTGTCTAATGCCTCCACTGAAGCATTTGAAAGGTGATCTTGCCTATGACTCCTTTGCTCTGGTCCTGTAAAACCTCACCAGAGTGTTAGTATGTTAGAATATAGAGTTTGGTGAAATGTGAATCTCTGTCCCCAGGGTATGGTCACTAATATTGGTTCAAAAAAATACACAACAAAACAAACAAAAACAAGAAAAACATTAAAACAAAAAACACTTCTTGCATCTTGTCTCCTTTGAGGTGAGAGCTATGATTTTTTGAAGCAGCGGTTTCTAGGATCTTGATATCTATTCTTTTCCCCAAGCCTTACCTGTGAAGAGTCTTTCACCATCCTGAGCCATTCTGCTTGCAGAAGTGAGTGCTCCTACTGAAATTTTCCATAGTCACCTTTGACACTTGCCTCTAAAGGAAGGAAATAACAAAAAAGAATTCTAAATGCCAAGAGGTCCTCTAGAATATACTTGGTGCAGCTAGTTGAAATAAGTCAGAGGCCCTGCTATGCAAATATTTCATAGCTCTAAAGTAAACTCTAAGTATATATTTCAAGGTTGTTTTCCTGCAATATTTAAATTGGGAAATGCATAAGTATACTTACCAATAAATCCATACACATCAATTTTCTCCCACTTCTAATAGAGAGTTGTCTGTCAGCCACTCCCAGTTAGATATAGGAAGTATTGTGTAATCTTCACTGGTATTGGGGTCAGGAAGTGACAGGTCCTAAAATATTCTATTGGTATTCTATTACTCTGCTATTGTTCCACTGCCAATTAAAGCAAGAGACAAAAGCAGCTGAAAGAAAGAAAACTATAAGTCAAGGTGAACATGAAAGACGCTATGAATATTTTCCACAGCTGAAATGTGTTATGCTTAGTGGTGCAGAGCTGTCATCCCAGTACTCAAGAGACAGAGAGAAGAAAGATTACAAGTCTGAGACTAGCCTGGGCTACACAGCAAGGTGGTGTATCAAAAATATGTGTCCCCAGAACGTCTAACTATTTAATTATTTATTTAGTGACAAAAAGTAGAAACCAAATTTATTCATACAGGGCAAGATGAAATGAGGGACATTAAAGGTAAACAGAAGCAAGGGCTGCTGGAGGAGGATTTGGGGAAAGGATCTCCGCAGTACACAACCCAGGCCGTGGTTTAACCACATTTCTCACCATGCTCTCACTGCTCTTGTGCCGTGCCTGCATGACCTGGATAGCCGAGATTGGCAGGGGTGCCGGGATTGCGACATGGAGGCTTCTTTTCAGGTGGAAGAACAGCAAGCTTTATTTTGCCCAGCAATCTTTTATACCTCTTCTGCTTCTGTGGAAAACCACCAGCCAGAAAGAACACAAACATCCTTGTCAATTAGACCACAAGGAAGTTCCCCTGTTGGTCAGGGGTAGTGATGGCAGCTGGAACACAACACTCTTGGTTTCCCATTTTTTTAAGTAACAACTCTGCTAAAGCCACAAAGAAACATGAAGTAACTTTCAGTTTTATTGAGTTATTTTTATATTTATTTTTCAGTCATTTCAGAAAGTAATTTGCTATGAAGAGGACTAGTCCTCTTCATATACTTTCTTTTACTTACAGCAAACAAGAGCAAGACTCTGCTCAGTTGTAGGTTGAGTCTTTCTCATCCCTTAAATACTACCTGGTGGTAAATATGTGACTGTAGAAGTGACCTTTGCTAATGGACTTTAAGGGGCAAGGTGAGAAAATTGCAAGCCATAAGATATCCACCATCTATGATTCAGGGAGATCATATACAGATCTTAAAACACTGTCCAGTGATTTTGAAAATGTGTCTAGAACATTCGTTTCACTATTTCTGTCACTAAATGCAAGCAAAACATGAATGCCCTTCATAAAGCAAATATAAGAAAACATTGAAAAGTCTAAGGAAGGCAGACTAGCTAGGGGCCTACCTTAACTCATTACCAGTGAGACAGAATAGCCAAAAAACCACAATTGAAGATAAAAGGTTTGTTTTGGTTTACAATGTCAAGATTTCAGTCCTGTGTCAGCAGGGACTATCACAATGGTTTCAAGTAAACACTTCATAGCAGGAATTTATAAGACACACAAAATAAGTGCTGGGATATGGTCCTCATGATTGACTAGCAAGCTCTGTTAGATGTTAAACTATCCTCTAGTTTTATTGTCTATTTTTTTAATTAATAACTGACACCTATTAAAACAAGCTATAAAAATTTAATGTGCTATTATTCAATATATCACCTAGCTACATCTAAAATGATTTAAAATGTTCTAAGTATAAAAATGTGTTGTGGCTGTGAATACTTTTATGGTTAAAGCTACTTTGAAGAGAATAAAACGCCCAAAAACAAGCACCTGTTGGAGAAAGTTAACAGATGTTTCTTCCTCTGGCTGGCCCTGGGAAGATCTGTCTACTAAATGTGAAACACGCTGACAAACATCTGCCTTTGTGCAGCTCCTCCTGATTTCAAATTCTGTCTACCTGGTAGATTTCCAACATTTTCTTCATATTTTTAAGCACGCAATGTTGAAGAATGATTCCTTATTCAATGAATGTCTCCTTTTCATACTTAAAAGAAATGTGTACTGTTCAGATTGTGAGAAGAGTTAGAAGGATCTTAAGCAGTAGTTGGGGTTGACATGAGGGAGTGTGAGTCAGTTAAAGGCCAGCCCAATTACATGCATCACTGTACTTGCAAAGCCTGAACCCATCTGCAGCACCTGCTGTAACTGCAGCACCTACAGGCTAAGGCAGAACAGTTGGGCTACACAGCCTGAGAGATCTGTCAGAATAATTGCTCAGGAGCACGTGTCACAGTGAAGTGTTACTCAGTGACACTGCGATAGCGGGTCTGAGAAGACCGTCTGGAAGGGGAAGGAGATGTGAAAGGACTTTGTGATTAATGAGACTTCAGTAATAAGCAGATATTTGGCACTCGGTTATTTTTAGCCTGATTTCACTAACCTTGAAAGACAAAAAGGGTACCAGCTTAGTGTGAATTACTCGGTATTATGACACAAGGTTTTCAGCTAATGCTGCTAACTGATTCTCTCCTTGACCACACATTCTGAATGTGGTACAGTTTCTCAGTGGCCAATCAATTGTGTAGCTTGTCCTGAAAGTCTGTCATTGTTTCCCTCTCCTCCTGTATCTCTTTCTCCATTTCTTTCTTTCTCTTTGTCTCCACGCTCCTCATAGTTTTTCTCCTCCTTCTACTGTCGCTTCCTCTAATTCCTCCTCCTTTTCTTCATTTTTCATCTCCCCATCTTCTTCTTCTTTCCCTCATGTTTCTCATTTGCAGCATACTCCTCCTCTTCCACATGTTCCCCCTCCTTCTCCTCCTTATGCTCATCTTCTTCCTCTGTTATTAGTCTTTTTGTTTTTTTTTTTTTTTCTTAACTGCTTTGTGGATATATTCTCCTGGGCATACAGTGATGTTAGGTTGATGTGTGACATGAACAGAACAATCTCTGATTTCCTGCACTAGTTCTAATTCCCCACTATCATAGCATCTTCAAGGATTACATAAACCTTAATCTGATACGGAAAAGATGCTCGGCTTGGGCTAGCCAGAAGATGAGTATGGTTTGTCTTAGCTTTCAAAATACTTATGCTCTGGGATATATCTCCATTTCTGTGGGTTATCAGAGGAGAAATATTGTCCTTTTGTTTGTCATGGATTCTTTGTACTTCTATTGGAATTTATTCATAACTGTTTAGTAATTTTAATGTTTAATGTCATCCATTTTGAGGTAATTGTATGTAGATAAGAAGTTGTAACAAATGTACAGATCCTATGTACTTTTTGTTTATAAAACAAATATCTTATACAGTGAATTAAAAATGTGTCTGTTTCCTACCTTCAGAACCTCCTCCCTGGAAAGCCTCCTCTATGCTATGCCCATTGCTACTCACTACTTAACCTATGCAGCCACTAATCTGCTGTTAGTATAAATTTCATCATCTCAGGAATCTTATGCAAATGTAATCATACAGCAAGCAGAATTTGAGGATTTGTATTCCTCCTATTGGAGAAAGTATGTCCCTGGGGGTGGACTCTGGGGTCCCAGAAGCCCAAACCAGGACCATCTACCATGTCTGTCTGAGGGTCGCTGTGCCCCATCAGTAAATAAACCCCCAGTTAAATCCTTTTCTTTTTATTAACCATAATTCATGGTGTCTTTCACAGCAATAAGAGACAGACAAAGACTATCCCTGGCTCCTGAGGGCCTTTAGTGGTGCTTCTCAGGCATGCTTCATATTCAGTTTTGGTCTAATAACATCTATGGGGGTGTTCTGAGTGCCTCCTCACAGACTACTTAGACTTAAAGTCCAAATTGGCTCTCAAACATGGGAGTGTTGAGAGGTAGACTGTCATTTCCTCAGGGCCATTTGCTTTGCATGGAGAAAATACTTTTCAATTGTTTTATCGTGCAATTAGGCTGCCCCTTCTGGAATAAGTAACACATGCCTGCGTCTTCATGTTTGGGATCAGACGTTAATTAGAGAACACCCAGTCATCTCACTTCATCTGCACTGAGTGTCTTGCTGTGCATAAATTTGTGGTCCTCAAATTATCAGTGTTCAGTGTTTATAGGTGGTTTATTGTGAGGGCTTTGACTCCATTAGAAGGTTAACCCACTGATGACTCAGCCCAATGGACCAAAGGAGGATCTTAGAAAATGTTCAAACTAGAGACTGATTGGCTCTTGCTGTGTGACCTTAAAGATATTGGCTATTTTTGCCCCCCTTTACTTTCTCATCCAAGAGAGAAAATTTAACTGTTAAATCTAAGTTGTTAAGTAATACTATTAGAAATGACAAAAAAGAAATGACATTATAAAGTAAAATATGAAAATTAAACACTAGCTTAATAGATCTATTTGTATAATAAAATATATTTTACCACAGGAAGATTTGAAACAATAAATAAATTGAAAATATTATGTTTAGTATAGATACAGTTATAATTGGATGAAATCCAGCTGCAGTATCCACTCTTAGATAGGATGAATGTAGTCTAGAATCAGTGATAAAAATCAGATAAGATTCAAAGCCCTTCTGTGAAAGGGGCAGAAAGTTACTGGGGCACTAAACTGTAAAGCGCTAGGACTTCAAAGGTACACACAGGAGTCCTCTGACCTCTGGGATTTTTTCCAACTGTATTCATTGCTTGTGCCAACTTTAGGAGAAGACAAGAGGACAAGAACCAGAACCTACCTGGGTAAGAAGAGGCTGAGAGAAAGAGAAGTTCAGACTTGCTTTCCATGTTAGAGAACACATTGGATTTATGCATAGCTAGATATGAAATTCATCAAGTTTCTGTAGCTTTTAAGGTAAAATTCTACAAAGATAATGCTAAGATTGAAGCATTTCAAAAGTCAAACAGTGTTTGACTGTCCACAGACCAGCAAAACTCGATAGTCATGAAATAATAATTGTAAAATGCAATTTATTTCATGTTGAATTAAAAAGATAAAGAAAAATATTAAAATGATAAAGCCTTGTTCTTTGTGTGTGATGACTGAGAGTGTACATGTGTGTATTCACACAACTGAATACTAATCTAGGTAAAAATAAGTAAAGAAAACTGGAAAAAGAGGTCAGAGTAACTTGTTTCTCTTGATTTTGAAAAGAAAAGGATCTCATAAACCTGCAAATAAGACAGGCATTAAGTGCTGAGACAGATAAGAAAGGAGGTCAATTCACCCCAGAGCACCAGAAAGAAACCCAGCCCTACTGACAGCTTGTTACTGGTCAGTAAGTTCCATACCACATTTCTGACCTTCAGAACTGGAAAATAATAAATCTGTGTTGTTTTAAGATATCAAAATCTTGGCCATGTGTTACCACAGCCACAGAGAATGAGCACTATGTCTCAGACAGCATCAATAATGGAGGCTTGCAAATCCAGCCCAAATGCCAGGGGTAGATACGTTGTTAACATAAGACAGAGGAGTTTGTACCTTCAGATCTAGTGGCAAATAGAAGTTTCTTAGAGCATGGAAGGCACGGACAGAGGAAGAAGTATAGTGAAGAGGACTATATAATAGTAAAGTCAATATTTAAAATCCCTTTAGAAATAAAAACAGATAGCTATGGTAGTTTAAGCCTGAAATCCCATCATTAGGTTAGGCACATGCTCACTGTGAGTCCGATGCCAGCCTGGACTGAATAGTGACTCAAAAAGCTCTCTGTGTGTGAGGGGGTGGAGATTATTTGTAGACCCATGTCTGTAATACAATCCTGTACACTTTCTCTTCTTCATGAACGGAGGATTAAATGCTTTTGAAAGTGATATAAGGTATTCTAAAATTAATATCTTCTTTAGTTGTCTTTGTTTTATCATATTTGCTGTAGGGAAGATAAATGTTCTACTTTATAATATCTGCATCTATGTCTGCCTTTCATCTATCATCCATCTGTCTTCTCTCGACCCATTGTCTATTGTTCATTCAAAAGACTCCCTTACCTACAAGGAAGTAAGAAATAATTTATTCTTGAATTTAAGTGACAAAGACCTGGAAACACAGGGTCCAAGTTTCCCCAAACAACGTGCTCCCACAAGGAAAAGATTATATGAAGCTTCATATTTACAGAACAAAAAATGTAATCAACAAGGCAATTTCAAATACATTGCACTATTAGGATATTAGGCAAGCAGATTATGGTACAGCAGTACAATTTCTGCAGTAGATTTCAAAGCTATTGGCTGGTGTGCTTAGATTTCTGCTGGAATAAGCCAGTGGCCTGGTAAGGTGATATATCCCTAAAGGTTTACCTGGTTGTCACAAAGTGTTAGATCAGACACAGAGGTGGACAATGAATGCCACAATTAAAGGAGCTGAGGCAGCTCAAGATGATTCGACTGTGTATCTGCAGCAATCAAATTCTTTACAATCATTTTTCAATAAAACTGGAAATGATAGTGCATGACTTTAATCCTACACATGGGAGGCAGAGGCAGGCAGAACTCTGTGGTTTAGAGGCCAACCTGGACTATTTAGTGAAGTCCTATCTAAAAAACAAACACACACACACACACACACACACACACATGTACACACAAACAAACAAGCAAGCAAAGAGTATTGTCATCAGTCAGCTGAGCTTGTAGAATCCTTAATATGTCTGAGTTTGGTTTTTTTTTTCAATCTTTGGTTCAGTACCAAGGTAATATAAAAGAAGTACAAATATGGATAAGAATTTGATTTAGAACACCCTTACATAGAAAATGTCCTTATTTAATTTTATACAAGTAAATTCTAGGTATATGAAGCAAGGGAAGTTCATGGCCTCCTATAGAAAAGGGAAGAAAGAGATGTCTTCCTTATGACACAGGGGCAGAGATAGCTCTCAGGACACACAGCCTCAAAACAGAGGCACTGTTGGGGCCCAAGACCCCAGGCCTGTAAGCCAAAAGAGTTTACAAGAGTTGTTTTTCAAATTAAGACATAGTTTCAAGTTCCTGGAGCAGAGCTTTCATATCTAAAAAAACATCTTGCGGCTGTCTGTGTTGTGCCAGGCTGTCTGTGCCGCTTTCTCCCCCGGGTGGTATTTTTCAGATAACTTCCCCTTGGCCTAGGGCTCAGTAGTTACTCCATTCCCCTACCCCTCCCTGCCAGAATCTACCCTATAAAAACGGAACCCTGCTTGCAATAAACGGAACCTTGACGCATCTCAGACTGACTCTGTCTTTTTTAGGCGCTTGGTTCCCTTTCCCTTTCCCCCCCATTACTCCTAGGTGATTGCCTCCTCGAGACCCATAAATTACCTGGCCCTGCTGACGGGTCAAGGCACAGGACAATAAGGACATGTGGGTCAGGGTACTGCAGAGTCTTTGCCACTTAACAATGACCAGATCATTTTCTATCTCTAAGTCTCCATTTCTGTGTCTCTAAAACAGAAGTTGTTCACAGTAAAGATTAAGATCAATCAAATTCTATAATTTATGATTCAGTCATAAATTCAAATAACAATAAGGCACGAAGTATGTGCTTATATTGACTTTTGCTCATTTAAGCAACTTAATAATTTACAGATCTAATTATCAAGTATAGAAAAGAGAAAAGTTCAAAGAAACAAACCTTAGGTGTCTTTTTAATATAATAACAAAGCAGCTCAGCATTTCCTTCATGGCTGGGTGGGTCTGAATACCTTAATAGGCTAGGATACTCATGCATTCTGGCCCAGCCAAGCTGCTCTGTTAAAAGTCACTCAAGTGTATCCCTTGGTGTTAGAGATGGAGCCAAAATTGTTCTTTCAGCTGTGACTTTGGGAAAGAAAATCTTTGTGTTGATGGCAATGGGGGGGAATGAAGGATTATTCTAATTCCCACTTTTTAAAATCACAATACTGCCATTTCCAAGGAAGGAGAAAGTGGAGAGGGCACTCTGTGGTGTTTTCTTGTTTGTGTATGAAAGCCTAATTCTATTTGGTGAATAATAATGGGCGCAATTAACCAGTTTGGGTACTGAGTACTTGTCTCATAAACTGAGCTGCAAATAGCTCTGGGAATTCAGTATCTGAAAAGAATTTCATAAAGAAAAAGGCAGCATTTGGTTGCCTAACATTTTTAAACTCAGTTTGAAAATCAAACTAAGTTGAATGCGTTGTACTTTTTTTCTTTAAAAAAAAATACTTTTATTGTTTGTTTTGTTTTTCAGCTCTTGCCAGACTCCAATTAAAGATTGCTGGTGTGGTTTCACAGCTAACTCAGTGTACCACACATTGTTATGTCCATTAAAATTTCAAATAAAAGTCTGTCTGTGTTTGCTTTTTATATCTTACTGAAATCACGTTGCTTAGGAAAAGTAATTTCAGCATTGAAAATAAGCTGTGGTATATCACATGAAATATAAATTGGTATCTACTAACTTTCCACGGAAACAGTGTCACATTCTATGATCAGTCTTGACAGGCAGAAGGAGACATACACAGAGCTAAATCCTGTGTGTTCTTAGGCTTTCAAATGTGTTGGTACACAGAGTCAATGATTAAGATAGAAATACTTGATAGGAGAGAAATCTGGCTTTGGGGTGTGAGGATTACATCTGGTTAGCTGGCATACTTATAAAGATCTGTATAAGTGGAACAAAATGTCAGAATAAAATTGTAATGTAGATCTCTGACAGCATGGTATTTCTGATAAACATATGGAGGTCATACTTTCTTGTTTTTTATTGTGGGAAATATGTGCACACTATGACAAGAGTCATGAATTTGAACAGCAGAGACCTGGAACATGACGAGCACCATCAATCAGCTCTGCTGTTACTCGTCTGTAGAAGTGGGTTTATTTCCTCATTCAATCATAAAATCAAAGATTCAAACTTAAGAACAAAGAGATAGAACACTATACCCCCAGCATATATTGTTTCATTTATTTGTTTCCAAAAGTAGAATTAGAAAAATGATCAACAAGGATTACAAATCTAACAATGTTATTCTATGTGGTATTTGGCATTCTTTGGAATCTTAGAGGGCATATGACAAAATCAGTTTGCTTTTACTTGACATTAATGATCATTAATTCTATTGATAAAAATGGGGAAGAAGGAGTGAGAGATGCAAGAATAGTGTGCTTTGGGCTCATTCAGTGCCCCTAGTAAATGAACGGTGAGTGAAAAGAGTCAGACAATGGATGAGCAACCTAAGACACAGCAGGCCTATAATTGGGGGAAAACTTCGAGTTCTCTGTAAGAACCAATCTCACCATCTGGGATAATTATAGGGCAGCGAGCAAGTAATGGTTGGCAACTTTTCCTTTTTAGCCAATGTAGTAAGAGGTTGCTAGTGTGTTTCCTGGCCACCCAGACTCCCAAAATAAACACATAGAAACTGTATTCATTAAATCACTGTTTGGCCAATAGCTTAAGCGTATTTCTGGCTAACAATTTATATCCTAAACTAGCCCATTTCCTTTAATCTGTGTATTGCCACATTGCTGTGGTATATTGGGTAAAGTTCCGCCTTGAGTGTCTGTCTCCAGCGGGTTAACATGGCTTCTCTTTGACTCTACCTTCTTCCTCCCAGCATTCAGTTTAGTTTTCCCTGCCTTGCTAAGTTCTGCCTTGCTATAGGTCCAAAGCAGTTTTTTTATTAACCAATGGTAATCACAGCATACACAGGAAAATCCCACATCACCTCCCCTTTTCTGTTTAAATAAAAAGAAAGGTTTTAACTTTAACATAGTAAAATTACATGTCAAAACAGTTATCAAGCAAGAATTACAGTTACAATATTTATATCTACATTATCTTTTATAATAACTATGGAAAACTATAACAATAACTATCTGTTCTTCTACTCCATCAAAGACTCCAGAAGGATATAATAGTACCTAAGTAAACAGGAAGTACATTGTAAGCAACTTCTGAAACTCAAGAAATGACAGAGACATCTCACTGCCTGGACAGTCACCCAAAGTTCTTCTGTAACCTTGGGGCATCCATCTTTACCCTACAGGCCAATAGTATCCAGTAGACTTTCCCATGAATCAGAAAATTCCAGACAGTTCTCACTATATTGGCAGTTTGTCAGTCACTTTCTTCTGTGTCCTGAATGTGTCTGACAGACTTTTTCATGAAACAGGAACCCCTAAGACAATTTTTCACCTTTAAGCAAGTTCAACAGTCATTTCTTTGTATATCCTGCATGTCCAGTTTATCAAGCAGTACAGGCAACAATGTTTTTTTTTACCCAAATCGCTAACAAACACCATAAGAAGCCTCTTCAATACCCATTATCCTCATGAAGTAATTGATGCTGCCAGGAGCAGATGTGTCTCATTGCCATTAAAAGTCCTATATTCTTAAAACATTTTAAATGCCATATTCTGAAGGTCTTTAAAATATTTGAAGAATACCTATCTAACTGAAATCTATCTCTCTTCATATATAAACCCTATGTTTCTTAATTATACATTACATTTTTAAATGAGCTTCACAAACACAATATCTTATTCAAGAGCAGAAATACACATATAACAAAATTGACCTTAAATTTGTATCAATAAACCAAGATCTATATCAATGAAAATCTCTATAGCATATTCCCCTTTAAATGTAAACAAACATTTATAAACAATAGTTGGGCATAGTTCTCTCTTAACTGCTTCCTGCTGTTTATTTTGTGAAGTAATTTTTTGAGGGGTGTTCAAGACAACCGTTCATGGGATCTTGGTATATCAAGCCACATTAGTCTGGAAGAATTTCACAGGCTCTTATCCTCTATGGAAACAAAAGAAGAACCTCTTTTCCAAAGAAACCTATCCTTAGACCCAGATTTTGAAGACAAGACACCTTTAAAGTATATGCATTGGTTACTTAGTTCCTTCACAGTCAAAAGTTCAAAGAAAACACCATAATATACACAATCCAGACTCTCTGTGTATTTTCTATCTTTATATGGCTTACTATTTTTTAATCTATTACATTTTAATATTTATTTTATTATCTTTACTTCTTTAATCTATGACTGTTTATACTTTGTCTCTTTTAAAGACATTGTTTTATTTTTTAAACCATTTACTTCCTTTTATAACTATCTATACTCTTTTTCTTCTCTCTCCCTAACCTACATACATTTTTTAAATGCACTGTGTCTCATTTAGAGGTTTTAATATGTCTAAATCTGTCCTTACTGCGTATCTGTAAACCTTTCCTAACCAGAACTGCCTCATAGAATGGTAAGCATTTCTTAAAAAGCTAAGCTGTGACATGACAAGTACCAAGGCTGCTTTGCCTTTTGTTTCCACCCAGCCAAGCATGGTGGAGGCATGTTCACTGCTTCTACAAGCTTCTCACACTGCCCCAGTTCCAAGTATGCAGTGGGTCTATGTTGAGCCATTAAGGAATTGTAGTACTCTGCTCACAAATACCATTTACATGCTCAGTCTCCTAAAAGAGCCAAAGTTTGTGCTGACAGTATGGCCTAGGAACTCACCTTTTCAAAAATGCATGGCTTTGTTTTTCCTGCTACCACTGGATCAGGAAGACCTCTCTTAAAGGACCCACAGCATGCCACCAGCAAGCAAAGCCTATTAGCAAAAAAAGTGATTAAACTTTGTTTTTGTGTGTGTGTGTCTAGAGATTCTTTCCAAGCTTCTTCAGGTTTTACATGGATATAGTGTGGCAGCAGCAATTTTTTGTAGTGCGCCACTAATTCGTTCCCAGCTGCTCAGCCCTGACATGATCATATAGAAACCATATTATTTGCAATACTGTTTGGCCAATATCTTAAGCACGTATTTCTGACTCTTATATCTGAAACTAGCCTATCTCCCCTAATCTGTGTATCATCACATGGCTGTGGCTTACCGGATAAAGTTCTGTCCCAAGCATCTATTTCTGCCAGGGATACATGACTTCTCTTTGATTGCACTTTCTTCCCCCCAGCACTGAGTTTAGTTTTCCCCACCTAGCTAAGTTCTGCCTCGCTATAGGTCCAAAGCATTTATTAATCAATGGTAATCACAGCATACAGAGGGAAATTCCACATCAAGTCTATAGTTGGCCATTGCCAGGGCTAATCATTGAGTACTCAATTGAAGAAAGATAAGTGCTAGATAAACACCTTGTGTCCAGTCATTACTGTGGTCCCTAAGGTGAGGCAATTGAGAATCTAGGGTAATAAGGTATTACAGTTCAAGAAACTAAATTACTGTAGTGATTGGAATTGTCACATTTAACAAATGGGGAGTTTTACAAAATTGTATGACCCTGGCTAACTTGTTTGGTTTCTATTGCTATAATAAACGCTGTGACCAACTGAAACTTGATGAGGAAAGGGGTTATTTCATCTTATAGCCTGTGATCTGTCATGAAGGAAAATCAGGACAGAGACTTGAGAATGGAACAGAATCAGAGGTCATGAGGAATGCTGCTTACTGGCTTCTCCATAGCTGGCTCAGCTTTCTCTCATTTATAGCCCAAGATTACCTGCTCCAGGTGGTATGACCCACAATAAGATGTGATCTCATATATCAATCATTAATAAAATAACTCATAGGAATGCCTTACAGGCCAGTTTGGAGGAAACAGTTTTTCCACTAAGATTTCCTCTTCACAATGATCCTAGTTTACGTCAAGTTGACCCAAACTAACCAGCATAGTATTCAGTGCAAAAAACAATGTTTATGTCTAGAAAGTAAAGGATTAGGATTATATTTTAAGTTTGATAGTAACTTACATCTGATAAAATGTTTCCATCAGATCAGGTGTCATACTGCTTTATTTATGAATAGTACAAATAGATGACAGAGTGATTTTAATGTTCTTCCTGCTAGTATCATTAATTTTTTCTTAAATTTAAGCCATGTGTGAATCAAAAAGATGGAAATCTATAAAAATAATAAGTATGACTAGAGTCTATAAACCTCAACCTGGATGTGAAAGAAATGAAGCGATGATAATTCACAAAGTAGGCTGTGAATTCAAAAAAAATCTTTGCAAATGAATTATAGCTTCCAGTTTTGTGTTTTTGTGGGATTCAAGAGTGTACAAAAGAGTGGGTATCTCTGTCTACATCTGTTTCTTGTGACTTTTATTAGGCTCCTTTTTTCTTAATGTATACTTGGTCTTAATTATTTTTTGGAGTATAATAAAGGTTTATTTATTTAGCGGTACACTCACAGAAAAAGCAGTGATCAGCAATTCTCTGTGTGAGCAGGGAACCAGAACAGAATCCAGCAGCCAAGAGGCCCATGCACACTTTTCATCTGTACTTGAGACCATGCCCATATTGGGCTGGTATCTTAAAAGTTACTGGCTGAAAGAGTTCTCATAGCACCTCCCCCATTTGTCTAAGTAAGAGAGTTCTAAACCTAATACAAAACTATATAAAATAAGAACAAATATCAAGTATTGTCCACTGAAAAAAGAGGCAAAAACATATATAAAAATTATGATTACAACCAGCATGAGAAACATATGCTAAATGTTTCAATAGATATCCTATCCAAGGAATCTAAGTCTTATATTAAAAATGGCTTGACTTCACACTTTTCTCTCCCCATTCCCCATTTTTTTGTCCGGCAATCTTGTCTACTTCCAGTATCCAGGAGGATAACTATATGTTTTTCTTTGGGTTCACCTTCTTATATAGCTTCTCTAGGATTTTTTATGAATTATAGGCTCGATGTCCTTTATTTATGGCTAGAAACCAATTATGAGTGAGTACATCCCATGCCCATATCTGCTGGTGAGAATATGTTACTCCATTTCATTCCAGTTTCTAAGACAAAGCATGAGACATTCAATTAGATGCCAGAGGAACTAAAGAAGTTCTTTGTCTGTATCATAACTCAGTGACGTGCTAGTGCTTTCTAGAGGTTTCTATGTGAGTCCATTACCTTCTAAGCATTAGAATTTAGGACTCCAAGAGGATATCTACATAAGTAAGTAATAATGGAACTGTTTCTCACTGTACCCAAACAGAAACAATTGGAAATGATTGAATAATAATGAACTGCACAAAATTCAGGAAAGTAGAATTTAATAAAAATAAACAGACCTATGGAAAAAAAATGGCTTGACTAAGTCATGAGAGGAAAGTAACTATGACTATCTAGTCTTTAACTCCATCAAAGACCTGAGAAGGGAAATAAAACTACTTGAGTAAACAGGAAGTATAATCAAGCAACTTCTAAAAGGTATAAGAAATGACAGAGACAACTGACTACCTGGGCAATCACCCAAAGTCACATTTGCAGTATTGGGGCAACCAACTTTGGCTAAGGCTTAGAGTCAGAGTCTTAGGCTTAGAGTCTGACCATTTTCAGAGTCAGGAAAGTAATGTTAAAGCATTCTGAATATAATTATAATATATTTAATAAAACATTATGGAAAAAAACATACCAGTACAGACTCAAATGTGTATTGTGTATTTATGTGTTTCAGAGATTAATTAAGTGCATTCATACACATGCACAAACATATTAATGTATTTTTAGCAAATTTGAGTGTAGAAGAAATTGACTTCCTCAAATGTGTTTTGGAATATAAATTGGTATAAACCTTGATAGACAATTTGTGAGTATATAATTCTATTTTAATGGATTATTGAGTCAATTTTGCTATCTACACCAAAACACTATCAGTTATGTAGTAATAAGCAGATTTACTAAAATATTTATGTGATAACAGAATATTAAAATAACCTCAGTGTCAAATAATTGTTACTATACAAAGCCAATTAATAGAATTAAGCAGCAAGTAATTTAAAGAAGAACATCTAGACATATCCCTATTAAAACTTTCTAACACTTTCTAAATTAATTGTTAAATTCACATACAAAGTATTGGGTTTAATCATGGCATTTTAATACTCATGTTACTGTAGTTTACTCTCAGTATTCCCCCCTCTCATTTCCCTCTCTGGAATTTCTGATCCATGCTGACTTGCTCCTTTTATTTTCACTAGATAGCTGTGTGTGTTGCTTTCATATTGCATGAATTCTGCCACCCTCTTTTTCTCCCGCCACCTGAAGAACTCTTCTGCTACTTTGCATCCCCCTGTAGTGAAATGTATAGTGTGCACAGTGTCTTTCTTTGTGAAAAATGCAGTTTCAGAATTTAAGAACATATGAAACTCTAGTCTAAATATTGAAATAACTAACACCCCTTTCTTCTTGAACCCTGTGTATTAAACAAAGGAGGTAGTGTGTTAACAACTCATCTTGGTTTCAGTACTTCTAATGGTTTGGCTAGGTAGGGCCTTATAGTCTATGAATTGACCATGTGTTCTCAGGTAAGTTCTTTCAGGAGATAGTAATGATCTTGTTAGTATCATACTTTTCATATGTCAACCTACCTGTTCAGAGGCAAAGGCCATCCTGCTCCTTTGCTAGGCTCTTATACTAAAAGCCATGACTGATCTTCTCTACTTACTCAGAAGACTGGATGTTCAACAAACATAATGAGCTTTCTGCTGTAGAGGTCCTTGAAATTAGTCAAAGCAGCCTAACTTGTAACTATGCACCCTGCTTTTTGCCCATAAGATGACAGAAAATGTGCTCACATTGTTCTACATTTACTTCATGTGAGAACTGGGATCTCAAAGTTCCCTAAAGACTTGTGTGTATAAAGGCTTGGTTTTATTTCCTTGGCATTGCTATGAAGTAGTAAGAACTTCAAATAAAAGGACTAATGGGAAGATAGGTCATGGGAAGTGTTTCAAAGGGAATATTTGGGTAAAGGAAGAGTTCAACTTATTTCTGTATCTTTTGGTTCCAGGTATGTAATAACTGGTTCTGTTCTTTTGGACATTCTGTCCCTCTATTGCTGTCTTGACACAGATTTCAAAGCAGTAGAGCCAATGACCAAAATCTGAATCCCACAATGTGTGAAGGCAAATAAAGCTTTGTATAAGTTAATCACCTCAGATATTCTGTGATTGAGAGAGAATGACATACTCTGTATGTTTCCTCTTGTGCTCTATTGCTTCCCTCTGTGGTTGTGGTATCATGGTATGTCCCAACCTCTTAAGAACTCTGGAGAGAAAGAGAGAGAGACAGAGAGAGAGAGAGAGAGAGAGAGAGAGAGAGAGAGAGAGAGACAGAGACAGAGACAGAGACAGAGAGAGAGGAAGAGAGAGAGAAATGTATTGTTCTGTACTCCTGGCCTCACCATAACTATTAATAAAATCTACATTTTAAAACTAGGATGGAGGCAAACTGACCACAAGCTAAATGTAAAATGATTTCAGCAGTTTCTGAAATATATGAATAGTACCTTCCAAGTTTGCTTTTTGTTTCTAGGGTAAAAGCCATGACCCAAAGCAACTCGGGGAGAAAGGGTTTATTTGTATTATAGGTAAAATTCTATCATCATAGGGAGCCAGGGCAGATGTATGGGCAGAAACTTGGAGGCATGAGCTGAAGCAAAGAGTATGAAGATCTGCTGCTTACTGACTTGCATCCTCTGACCTGCTCAATTATCTGTTTTATACTTCCCAGGTCCACCTACCCAGATAAGATGCCACCCTTAGTGGGCCCTACCACCTCAACCAGTGATCAAGAAAATGACCTACAGATATGCCCACAGTGCAGTCTGATAGACATTAAAATCCACATTCCCAGGTACACAGTTTGAAAAAAGTTGGCAAAGCCTTGACAATAGCAATAATTGTAAAAAAAAAAATACTAAACAAACAAATAGAAACAACAAAAATGTTAATGACTGAAAAGCTAAGAGAATACAAACCACAGCAAACTCCAGAATGCAATGCTGGGTTCTGAGTCATACAGTGCAAGAGTTGTTGATAGAAGTTTCTGTCCTGCCTGGTCCTACAATCAGTCAATCCCAAAGAAACACACAGAGGTCTACATTATTTATAAACTTGTTGACCTCTTAGCTCAGGCTTTCTTATTAACTAATTCTTACATCTTAAATTAGCCCATGATTCTTATCTGTGTTAGTCACGTGGCTTGGTACCTTTTATCCTCTGTCTCAACTCCAGACTCAAAATACAAGTAGAGGAAATAAAAGTTGTCCATAAAGAAAACATTATATATATATATATATGTTATATATCATATATCATTATATATCATATATATATATGATAGTTCATAAGAGGAAACCTGTTTTTCAAATGTATTAATAATTCAATGAAGTGAATATCAAAATCTCTATTAATCTACCTTAAGAAGTCAAAAGAAAGTTAAAAGGTCCAAACAAGTTAAGTTAGGCAAGATGATTTTAGAAATGCATTCCATGAGGGAAAGTGGTTGTGGATTGTAAGAGCAGAAGTCCAAACCTCTAGCACCTACATAAAAGCCAGGTGGGCCTAGTGGCTGCCCAGAATCCTATTCCTTATAAGATAGAGGCAGAGGAGACCCAGGGTAAGTTGTCTAGCTGGAGGAGCTGAATCAGTACATTCTGGGTGAGTGAGATACCCTGCCTGAGTAAATACAGTAGAGAATGATCAAATAAGGCATCAGACTGGCATCAACTGAGTTCCATGTGCACATCATCTAAACACACATGTGAACATGCGTACTCATATACAGGGAAAAATGGCTCAGGGATCAACACTGAGAATTATCATGAAGTTAAATCATTAAAATCATGTCAGAAGAACAGATGCACTAAATGATGACACTGAAGAGAGAGGTCAGGAAAGACTTCTATGTATAAGAGAGTATAAATGGGATATTATTAAAACAAGCAGGAGATACATACTCCAGTCAGAGGTGTTTATTAATCAAGAACATGAATGGAAAGTGCATATTCAACCTGCATCATTCATAGAGAAAGCCTTGCTAGGGTGGGAGCCAAAATACAAATGTAACTTTAATCATTGTAGAAGGATGGCGGGCTGCCTGCGTCCCGCCACCTGGCTAGCTTTACCTGAAATAATTACATGGAAACTGTATTCTTTTAAACACTGCCTGGCCCATTAGTTTCAGCCTCTTATTGGCTAATTCTCACATCTTGACTAACCCATATTTAGTAATCTGTGTAGCACCATGAGGGATGTCTTATCAGGAGAGATCTTAACCTGTGTCAGACTCAGAGAGGAGAGGCATGGTGACTGCCTGAGGCATCTGTCTTACTCAGCTTTCTTTCTCCCACAATTTTGTTCTGTCTACTCCGCCTACCTAATTTTCTGTCCTATTAAAGGGCCAAGACAGTTTCTTTATTAACCAATAAAAATCGCACATAACCCTCCTCCATCAAATCATCTAGAGGAAAGTTGTGGGAAACCTGATAATACTGGAGAGGTTCCAACTGTGAGGGAAAAAAATAAAATAAAGTAGAATTGTGTTCTACTAGACTTGCTCTCCACCCTCTTCCTAGAATAAATTTCATTGAAGTTTTTAGGACTGGAAAGAGCACTAAGACTGTAGGAGGCATACTTGACTCAGTGGAGAGAGTCCTTTCACTTCTGTACCCTCTTCCCAGGAGAGCAGAAAGTAGGACAAACTTTCACATTGAGTAACTGAAGTGCAGACAGGAGATTTACCCATTATAGTATGTGAACACAGTGTGATGCTACAGATCTGTGTATACAGTGCTTCATGTATTTAAAATAAATGAGATCAAGGCTTGTCCCAGCACAAATATGACATAAAGTGAGCAAAAAATCCTTCAATATGGTCTTAAAACCCACTCACATTGTAATATATAAAAATAGAAGCCACATGCACTCTTGTGTTATATAGAAAAACTGTTATTTTGTAGTATTTGGGAATTATGCTATAATGAAAACTAATTTATTTTAAAACATATAACATTTTGCTATCAAAAGAAATACTGTTGGAGATTTTGAATAAAATATGAATATTAAACAGTTTCAATTTTGTAGTAGAACTAGTGTAAGATGCTTCATTGAGACCACCTTATGTAGAGATGAAATTTTAATGAAACAACTCATAATGCAGGTGTTTTATTTATTATAATAAAGACAGGCCTCAGATTGGGCTTGGATCACTGAATATATTAAACATCTCCCTGTGTGACATTTTTCTTTCACTTTATATGAAATGCAGGTTGAATTTACCCCTACAAAAAACCTCCACTAAGTAAGATGCTTGTTTTGCATGCACAAAACAACTCACAACAGAATCCATGCATTGGTTTCCTATGAAAGATATAATAGGAGGTTTATGGTTGTGTGAGTGATTCATTCATGAGGTATCATCCAACCACCAGTGTTGTATAAAACATTTTTTTTTTTTGGTTTTTTTCGAGACAGGGTTCCCTGTAGTTTCTAGAGCCTGTCCTGGAGCGTAGCTCTTGTAGACCAGGCTGGCCTCGAACTCAGAGATCCGCCTGCCTCTGCCTCCCGAGTGGCTGGGATTAAAAAGGCGTGCGCCACCCACCCCGCCCGGCTGTATAAAACATTTTTACACCAGATAACAAATCAGGATTCATTGTTTCTTATCCAATTCTTCTATTATACTGACGGGAATATAAATATTGGAGAGTGTTATTGTAAGTTAGGCTGGCTTCTTTCACAGAGAGGTTCCAACTTTACTGCTCTTCACATCTCCCTAAGTGCCTATAACCTCAATGCATAAGAGGTACAGAAAAAAAAGCCCATAAAATCTTTTTGTACACAGAAAAAAATGGCATAAGTGTATGTTCTATGCTTTTTATTTACATTTTATTTTAAATATTCTTTTTTAACACAAAAATGCTTCTATTTTTGAAATCTAACACAAACTGAAAACATTTATACAAGCATTTGAAATTTTCCCAAGTTTGGATTAGATGATTAATATGTCATTTCACTTTCATGATGATATTAGGTAAAGATCTTATTATCTTTGTACTTTCAGGAGATAGACCAGCATTGTAAGCAGGCAGGCTATGGAGGGAAGTCCCTTAACTTACAAATCTAGTAAGAGATATGGTTATGACCAAAACTTTAATTAATGATAGTAATCATTTGTACAGAATATTCTTCATGTTGCAGTTATGTGTTTTTTTTTTTTCTACCTCTCAGGTATCATCAGGGTTGGGGGTTGAAGATAAGGCTTCTCTGTGTAACAGTCCCGGCTTTCCTAGAATTTGCTTTGTAGACCAGGCAGGCCTTGAACTTTCTGAGGTCTATCTGCCTCTTCCTCCCAAGTTCTGGAATTAAAGGAGTGTGCAACCACTGCTTGGGTCAGTACTTCTCATCTTAAAAAGGCACCTCTTGTCAGCCGATGTTCCCAAACTATGCTCGTTCACCATCTCAGTTCTGCATTTTGCCTCCCAGACTCCAAAAGTCTGATGTCATTTCTAGTGCCTTTGCCCATCTAAAAGCTCCCAGATGTCATCATAATCCAAAGAATAACTCTTCGTACACCCTGAGGTTAATCAAGCTTCACTGCCTGTTTCTGATTGGCTCTGTTCTCAAAGCATTGGTAATCAGCATTGCTATGATATCAGAGTCGGAATACTAATGATGAGAAATGGAGATGTACATGCTTTTAGCCTCCAGCACAACCTTACTTTGAATAGTTTGACAAAACATTGGCTGTCTTTTGAAATCTCATCATCATTATGCAATGCTGCCTCTTTTTCATAGCTTGAACTGTCTTCTATAGGGAAAGCATAGTAATTTTTTCCTTAGCCTACATGTTTTTAGTTGCAAGAATCCTCCAAAGTAAGTGATAGATAATAATGATAAAGGAGTATTATGTTTATGTTTATATTATGTTTTTATACTAAATATATTATATATATACATACACACATAATGTATATACACGGGGTAACAGAAGCTATCAGTGGGTTTGAATTCCAGCCTAATCAAGAATCTAAAAAAATACATTGAGATCTACAATATAATTTTATCATTTTCCCCTTCCATTTCTTTAGTTCAAACGTTCCATAACCTCTCCTTGTTCTCTTTCAAATTCAAGGGCCTTCTTTTTAATTAATTGTTATTATTGCATGCATATTTTTTATATGTATATGCATCTATATTCCTAAATAAAACCTCTCCAATCTGTAAATTACTTGCATGTGTGTTTTCAGGACTGACATCATTTGGTATTACATTTGTTTGCACTTCCCTGGGAAGACTATTTTTCTTGCTCTCAGCAAACCTTAGTTGCCTTTAGTTTTTTCTGTAAGGTTGAGGCCTCCCTGTTTTTTCTTTCAGTCCACTTTGGAGTTTATTATTGGTGTCTTTGTTCAACTAATGTTTAGGAAGTCGTGTTTTAAGATTTATGAATATAACTTCTGACATTCCTAGGAGATGTAGTCACAGCAAACCCAACTTATCTTCTAGATCTTAAAGTCTTTCTGCTCCTTCCAAAAGTTCCCTGAGCCTTAGGAAAGGGAAAATTTTATAGATGTATCCAATGCGACTAGGTTTCATAACTTTGCATTTTGATTGTAGTTTCTGTGATGATCCCTATTATTCGCAAAGAGAAATTTCTTTAATGAGGAGTGATGATTACAATTAGTTGTGTGTACAAAGATAAATACTGAGAATGTTGCTAGCAGTTATGCTGGTTTAGTAGAGTAGTGGTAGTAAGTTCTTCTCCAAGATTCATGACTGTATGAGCCCTGTGTAACTGCTAGGTTTCCAGTACCAGGAATAATTTTCTTATTGTTGAGCAGGTTTAAACGTTCAAATAAGAAGCTGTTGGTTACTGCTAATGTGACACTAATGCTTCCTTAGGGTTATCTTTCCATACTCATCATTGTTCTGGTTCATAGCTGTCATAGCTGGGTAGGACTGGACAACAAAGAAAGGGAGCTATGTGCTTCTAATGCTAGAGATTTAAGGGAAGGTTTAAAAACTACAAGAGTTAATCAGAGTAATTTATTAACCAGATCACTTCTGAGCAACAAAAATCTAAAGTCACTCATTTTTCTCCTTGATAGGTAAGATGGGGTAATTTTACTCTGTGAATTTGTCTCCAGTATTTTGGAAAATAATAGGAAAAAGATAGCCTTTTGAATCTATTACTTCTTAACTGACTTCAGATCAATAAAAGCCCTAGTTCTTTGTGGCATTTTCTGGTTTCAAAGAACTCTAAAGGAACAGACTAGTTAAGATGAATTATTAAAAATAATGCTGAAGTGTTATTTGCCTGCCAAAAAAAAAAAAAAAAAAAAAAAAAAACAGAACCTGACCAGGGTTCTGGGTCACCCCTCCACAAGCTATCAAAATCATGTGGTATTATTATACCCACTGTCCATTGCATTTGTTTTTCTACCCTTAAAGACAAATAGAAATTATCAGTTGCTGTAAAACAGTTGCCTCTAAGATTGAAGCATTCCATCTCACAGATAAGCTTCTTAAGCAGGAGGTAAACAATTCAAAATATCTGCAGGAAGTCCCTGAAACTGAGCAGAGTTAACTAGCTCCACAGACCCCAAAACTCTCCTCCCCCCAACCTCAGTAAACAATAAATTTGAGAGCACTCTTAGAGACCAGCCCAGCTACAAGGAAGACTTTTAAGCCAGGCCAGGTGGCTGGAAGAAGGACAATGAACCGAGTGCCTAGAGGAGGTTTAGACCAACTAGGGCAACTGGAAAAGACACTATCCCAACCTGTGTTGCTGCCTGTAGGTTCTGGATTATGCTCCAAGTTCCAGGTTTTTGTGGGCTGTCACTCATACTGGTTAGGTGATACTACTGTCTTTAAGTTATTTCTTTCTATAATTAATTCAGATAAAACTCGTGGTTCACGAAGTAGGACTTTGGTTGTGTCTGTGTCATGGGCTTCCACCCTGAGCTGAGTAGGCATGTGTGTTGCATCTCCCCAGGAAAAGTTTTCTCACATAACACATTCTACTTCTTCAACTTAAAAATTAACTTCTTTCACTAGTATAGAAGGCAAGAAAGAAACCTTGTCTCATCTGTAGTCTCATTAACTTCTTTAATATTTTTCTGGGCCATGGTGGCACATGCCTTTAATTCCAGCACTTGGGAGGCAGAGACAGGCAGATTGCTGTGAGTTTGAGGACAACCTAGTCTACAAGATCTCGTTCCAGGACAGCTAGAATTGTAAGACAGAGAACCATGTCTTAGAAAAACCAAAAATTAAAAAAACTACTTTTTTTTGGTTCCTCTTTTAATATTTTAAGATGTTTTATGTTATTTTTATCAGTTTTCATTACAATTATTTTTTTTCCTCTGACTTTCCAGTGTTTAATGAACAGAGACATAGAAGCAGTACTTCTCTTTCCCCATTAATTCACAGATCATAGGTGAGAACCCCTTTGTCTCAAGATGGTAATTGTTGTGCACCAGATAACAACTCTCAGAGAAACCACCAGGAACCAGGAGAACGACCAGACTGCAAAAGCAAGGTTACTTCTTTATTGCAAGTACAGGCTAGCCAGGAACTTCATCTCTAAATACCCTGAAAATACTAGGTAAAGAGAGAAGTTAAAAGTTGCTCTGTGGGGTTAGTTTTTAAAGGTAGAAGTACAGGCAAGCCTTTAAGAGCCACTTTGGCCTGGCAATCTTGTCTACTTCCAATATCCAGGAGGATAACTATGTTTTTCTTTGGGTACACCTTCTTATTATCTTCTCTAGGATCACGAATTATTGACTCGATGTCCTTTATTTACGGCTAGAAACCGATTATGAGTGAGTACATCCCATGCCAGGCAAAAATTGGGAACTTGGAGGCAGGGTGGGATGGGGGCAAGGGGAGATAGGGGAGAGAAAGTGTGAAGGAGAGGATGAGGAGAGCTTGGGGGAATGGGACGGTTGGGAGATAGGAAGGGTGGATATGGGAGCAGGGAAGCATATATCTTAATTTAAGGGAGCCATTTTAGGGTTGTCAAAAGACGTGACTGGAGAGGGGTTCCCAGGTATCCAGGGAGATGCCCCAGCTACTTCCTTGGGCAGCTGAGGAGAGGGAGCTGGAAAAGGCCAGATTCTATAGCCATACTGATAAATATCTTGCATATCACCATAGAACCTTCATCTGGCGATGGATGGAGATAGAGACAGAGACCTACATTGGAGCACCAAACTGAGCTCCCAAGGTCCTGATGAGGAGCAGGAGGAAGAACATGAGCAAGGAAGTCAGGACCCTGAGGGGTGCGTTCACCCACTGAGACCGGTGGGACAGAACTAATGGGAGATCACCAAGACCAGTTGGAATGGGACTCTCTGAACGTGGCTGAAGGTGGAGGCTGTCTGAGAAGCCAAGGACAATGGCGATGGGCTTTGATTCTACGGCATGGATGGGCTCTTTGTGAGCCTTGTCAGTTTAGGTGCTCACCTTCCTGGACCTGGGGGGAGTTGGGAGGACCTGGTACTTAACATAGTGTAGGGAACCCTGATGGCTCTTTGGCCTAGAGAAGGAGGGAGTTGGGGTATGGGAGGAGGGGAGGGAAGGGGGAGAGGGGAGGAGAAGGAAATTTTTAATAAAAATTAGAAAAAAAGAGCCACTTTGGCATAGGTGCAAGGTCTTTTGCTCTTTCCCACCCAGCTATGTTAGTTTGTTCTTTGTTTTCAGAGCGAGGTCACCCTCCAGTCTTTATCACCAAGCAGCTTCCTTGTGCTTTGGAGTCTCCCAGGTGGGAGGGAGGAAGGAAAGCACTATCTTTCTGGGAACATGAAGCTATCCTGGGTTTCTAATTTTAAAACATTCTGCTTGGAAATTCATCTTGTCCCCTTTAGAATAAAGGGGTGAGGGTCTCACATTCCCCACTCCTCTTGGTCCCAAGGAGGGGCTCAATCGAGATCCTTCTTGCTATGCAACAATGTGCAGGGCGAACAATATTTCTATTTCTTCTGCCCACGAAACACACAATCACAATCCCCAAGTCCCGCCCACCAACCAGCCAACCCTCCATTTTTCGTCGTATAGGTGACATTGACTCTAGACACTCTTAGTGTGGCATGAGCAAAAGAGACCAAGTCTCCCCCTCTAGTCCTCCACTGGGAGGCACTGGCCCCACATCACCAGGCAGCATAACAAAATACCTCAGGCCCCCCATGTTGGCGAGTCTGCCCAACCCCCACCCCCAGACAAACACACCAGTCCCAATGTCAGCAGGCAGTACAAGAGTCCTGGAAAGTTTGCCCAGTGCCCTCCCAAGAGTCCCCCACCAAAGCGCATAGGTCAAAAGTCAGCTGGGGACACTAAGTGTCCAGGGTGTGCTTGGAGATATTTTAGGTCTTGTCCGGAGGCTTCTCTATCGTAGGCGCCACAGATCTGGCATGGGAGTGGAAAATCCAAGAGTCTTTTGCTAAACCACATAGGTCAAAAGTTAGCTGAGGGTAGCATGTGTCTAGGGGATGAACTTCAGTGGCCAGCCTTAAGGCTTGCCCAGTCTCAGGGTCAGTCAGGGTCCAGCTTAAGTTCCAAGGTGCATGGGGGTTTTCTTTTAAGAACTCATAGTTTTGCAGGGAGGACAGACTGAAGAAACATATTTGTAATATGGTCAGCTCTCCATATCTTTGTCTTCATCCATGGATTCAGAAAAGAGAAATAAAATTGTCTCTAAACAAACAAAGAAAATTTTCACAAGTATTATTCTCTAACAGTGTAACAACCATAAACTTAGAATTTATACTGTTATTATATATGAGCAGTTTTCACATGATTTGAGGGATATAAAAGGAGGATATGCATGGGTTGTCAGCAAATACAATGTTTTTTTTTTTTTTTTAGAAAGAATTCCTCATCAGCAAACTTCACTATTCACAAGGATCATGGAACCAACTACCAACAGATATAGAAAATGCAGAAGGATAACTGGAAATTAAAGTATAATATGTGTGTGTGTGTGTTATATAAAATAATAACAGATTGAGTTATACATTTTTGGTGATTATTAACAGTCTAGGGGTTATTCAGTCTAGAATAATTTAAGTAAAACTATTGAACTTGACTCAAGCCAGTCTTGCAATTTTGAGGTTGTGGAGTAGAAATGAGGCTGTCAAGCAGAATGCTCATAACTTACACCTTCCCTTTGGTCACTGGTTTCAATACTCTGAGTAAACAAATGTCCAAGGCAAGCAAAACTTTAGCACAGTTGTTTACTTTCTAGCTCTACATTAAAGGATGATCTTTTCAGCAGAATTAATGTTGATAAGATTCACACATTATCAAGAACTGTCTAGAGATCGGCATGGTCTTCATTAAGATTCTGGTAATATTCTCTATAGAAATAGAAATTAAAGAAAAAGCTCTCAACATTCAAAAGACTTCAATAGTCAATGCAATTCCAAGCAATCAGGAATTATGAGGGTGTTGAAATATCTAGTTTAAAATCATATTTTAGTCATACAAACATGCGACATTTCACTATCACAAGAGTGATCAAGAAGATGGTGGAATAGATAATTTGGAAAAAGCCACACATATAGAGACATTGGAAATTTAGAAAAGTACAAAAAATGTGCATTTCTTTTTTTTACAACTTCATTTTAGCTTTAAAGATTGATGATTTAAAAACTGGATACATACACACACACACACACATATATATATATATGTATATATATATTATATATATATATACATATATATATATGAAACTGGGAACTAAGGCCCTTATCTATCACTTCATCAAAACCCAGTTAAAGAAGAAAAAACCTAAAAAGTTGAAGGCATATAGGAGAAATATATGGATAGGAAATGATATCTGAGAGATTGCAAGAGTGATTGGCAAATGGGATTACATCAAATTGAGAATCTTTCCCATAGCAAAGGAAACTCAAACAGTTTGTGGAGACAGACAACAAATGGCAGAAAGTTTTGGCAGCTACTCATCAGGCAGAGACTTACATCCAGAAAAACCAAAATGGTTTAAATGTCAAAGAATAAATAATCAACAAACACATAGGCAAATGAAACAGGTACTTTGGATAAAGTGAAGCAAAGGCCAATAAAATATGACATTGCTTATCATCTCTAGCAATCAGAGAGCTATAAACTGAACCCACAGTTAAATTCTCTCTCTACATTCTGCATTGCTAGCAAACAAACAACAAACAAATAAGCAAACTACAAGTGTTGGCCAAGGTGCATAGAATAAAGACCCTTGTACATGATTTTGGGAAAGAAATTTGTCCCAGCATGAAAGAAATCAGTACAGAGCTTTCTCCAAAACAAAAAAAAGGGAGCTACCATATGGGCCAGCCACAACTCCTGGGTGTCCACCCACACACCAAGATCCATTTCCTTGGGAGACACCTGCACGTCCATGTTTATCACAGAATCTCTCATAGCTGCAGCCTCTGCAGTCAGCATTGGTGTCTGTCAGTGGATGAATGGCTAACGAAAACAGTGCCTATGCACAGTGCAGCCCCCTCAGTCACAAAGAAGGGTGAAATTATGTTGCCTGTAGGAAAGTAGATTCAAGTTGATTTTATCCAAGAAAATGAATCTAATCGTGCAAGAACAGAAGGTTATGTGCAATTTAGAAAGACTTTTAAAATCACATTAAAATAAAATACAGAGTAGTGGTCTGTATTAAGAGTCTGGTGACATTCTCAAGAGAAATAGTAAAAAACAAACAAACAAACAAACAAACAAAACCCTCAACATGCAAAAGACCCTAATAGTCAAAGCAATGCTCAGCAACCAGGAATGCTATAATGAGCAATTCAAATTAAGAAAATTATACCTCTACAAATGCAAAAGATAAGATAATGAGAGTCAAAGGAGAACATACATTGAATTCGGAAAAGTAAGCGAGTATAGATGTAAATGACAAGACACCCATGGATTTGATACAGGGCGTGTGACTCTGAGATCAAAGATGGGTGATATGAATGAAGTCGGTGCCAGGAAGTAAACGCACCAATTGAATTTATTTCTCTATAACTTTGCAATGGTGCTGACTGCTTGTGGATTAGTGCTGTGGGCTAAAAATAAGCAATGGTGTGGTGGAATTGTAATGCTCTATGAATATTAGAATCTTCTTATTTTGCTTATGCTAAGATGCAGTGTAAAAGTGTTTGGTGTTAGTAGTTCTATTAGTAGTTAGCCACTTCAAATGTCACATCATAAAAGGTGTCATTTATTAGTTAGAGAAATAATTTTGAACAGGGATCTATTTGGGGCCCTTCTCTTCCAGCTTGCTGAACCTCAAGCACATACACTGTCTTATAGAACATCCTGAACTGAACTGACTTGCAGCAGGCTTTATATGTAAGCCTGGCACTGGCCTGGCTCTGTTTGACGGGGTTCATGTCAGAACTGCTCTTCTCAATCGCTTGGAAATTTTTGTGCCCTATTTTCTGAAGTATTAGAAGGATATGGCAGTGTAATTCCCCTTATAAGCAGCTCAGTCCATTTCTTCTCTCTTCCACATCTTTTGGGTTGGACAGAAAATCTAGGGTTAATAAGACTTGCACATGTTTACGATGAACTCATTAATTGGTAATGTAGAAAGAGCTAAGGATATTATAGTTTCTATACATGGAATTGCAAGAACGCAAAGGATGTGGTGGGACTGATCTGAAAGTGAGTGCCTTGTACACTGCATGTAATTATAAATCAGGAAAGTATGATATATGATATTATATATACGATTTATATAAGGAAGGTTTAATATCATTGCATAAAGTGAGAAAGGAAGTACAGTTAATTTTCCTTACTAATAAGCCACTTATGTTCAGTTTTAGAGTCTTAACTGGGTTTACACATGTAAAAGAAGGGTGTCTAAGATTTATTTCCAAACAAGTTTCCACTGTAGAACCAGCTCTTCACCCTCATCCACAATGCCCCTGTTTATAAAGTCACATTTATTTCCAAAAGATATATTAACATGATGCAAACCAAGCAACTACCCAATGTGTTTATAGTATATTTATGTTTAAGGCCAAACACTCAAACTTCAGAATATCTTTATTCACTTTTACACTTCAAATCCCCAAGAAACCTCAGTAGGCCAATATCTATTCAATTTCTGTCAAAGTCAATCAATAGTCATCTTTCTTTTTAATTTTATTCATTAAAATTTCCATCTCCCCCCTCCTCCCACTTCCCTCCCCTCCCCTCCACCCATACCCCCACTCCCTCCTTCTCCAGGCCAAAGAGAAGTCAGGGTTCCCTACACTATGGGAAGTCCAAGGACCTCCCAACTCCCCCTCAGGTCCAGGAAGGTGAGCATCCAAACTGACAAGACTCACACAGAGGCATGTCCGTGCTGTAGAATCAAAGCCCATCACCATTGTCCTTGGCTTCTCAGTCAGCCTCCACCTTCAGCCACATTCAAAGAGTCCAGTTTGATCACATGTTCCATCAGTCCCATTCCAACTGGTCTTGGTGATCTCCCGTTAGATCTGTCCCACCGTCTCAGTGGTGAACTCACCCCTCAGGGTCCTGACTTCCTTGCTCATGTTCTCCCTCCTTTTGCTCCTCATCAGGACCTTGGGAGCTCAGTCCAGTGCTCCAATGTGGGTCTCTGTCTCTATCTCCATCCATCACCAGATGAAGGTTCTGCCTGGATGAAATTCCTCAGCCGTCATCTTTCTTAATTACTTATTTGCAGTTTCTGTAACAGTATGTGGCTCCCGAAGGCAATGAGGATATTGAGTCATTGTGTGTCATTGTGGAGTGAAGTGTTGGTGGAAATGAGACTCTGAGAGGATTTTAAATGCATACTAAACCATATTTTTGCTTCAAATTTCCCTTGTTTTCCAGTAAAAAAAAAAAAAACTTTCTTGGAACAATTGATTTTTATATTGACTTAGTTCTTACCTTTACCTTTCATGAATACACGTGTACTTGCTTAAATAAAATAATTCTAAAATTTGAAAGAAATAAAAGCATAAAAACATTGACTCAAATTATCTGAAACTAAATATAGCACTCATAAATTTGGAAAGTGCCTTTAACATATCTTCTAACTGGAACTGAGCACGGCAGGTCTGCATGAACATTCATCCTGTCAATCTTGCTGCGATCTTCTGTACCATGCACTCTTCTATTTTAACCAGTTAATTCAGAGCTGCAATTCCTTCTTGAAGGAGAGACAATGATGGATAATATCAGGAGCATACTGAAGAACAGTACTTACTTTAGAGAGTCAGAGAGATTTTGCTTATATAAACATTTCCTGGGACAAGAGAACAGACATCTGCTGACCATGGAAAGAGCCAACAATGACACCCTCATAGATATAACCATGTGCATAAAATTATTAATATGAATATGTGTAGTTCATTATTATGTATATTTCAAATATTTCATAAACATACCATTACACATAATAAAAGAAAGATAATTGATGAAAACTCTTTTGACAGGGAACCTTTTAGTTTTTGGACTTCTGAAAGTTCATCTTACTTGATCTTGTCTTATCAAGATGCTCATTCTTTTATAAGAGAAAGTAAAATCTTAATTTCTCAGTTAGGAACTTTACACATGTAATAATTTTAAATAAAAACCACAAAATATTACTCTATCTATCTATCTATCATCTATCTATCTATCTATCTATCTATCTATCTATCTATCTATCATCTATCTATCTACCTATCTATCTATCTACTGCATTTTTCATTTCCCGAATAGTTTCTACCTCAAAAAGCTGTTATTTTATTTTTCCAAACTGTCAATGTGAATGTTTAATGAAAAAATCTCTAGACTTAAAGAAAAACAGCTTTTGAGTCTTCCCCCTCTGAAATCAGTTTAATCTTACGTGAACAGCTAATGTTCCTGAGTTCTGGAAGGAAAAAGGCTTAATGAGCTCATCCATCTCCAAAGGTTTAAGGTATCAGCTGACAAAGCTCTGAGTTGGCTATTCAGTTTCTCACCCTCTGTCTCTTCATTCTCACATAGTGTTCTAGTAACATTTATCCAAATTTGAGTTCTGCTATCCAGAAAGAAGTGAAGATCTATTGCTGCTCAGCTTCAGAGAACACAATGTTCTCTAATAATCAGTAATAGTGACACAAATATTTCAAACCCATGACTAGAGAAAGGAAACAGCCACAAAGTGAACAGTGCACAGGTCAGGTGCACTGGCTGCCTCTGCTTGCCCCATCCCTTTTTAGTGTGGCATTTTCAAGAGCCTCTTCTGTATTTTTCAATGGGCCTATTTCTTCCATTGCAAAGCAATTCCACATTTCAGGTGTACTTTGCCATTTGGACAGGAGAACCAATTTAAAGAATAAATTATCAGCATAAGATCTCCCAAAAGACAACTATGTAATACAGAACTGTTATACTAAATTTTACTATGAATGGTGTGTGTGTGAGAGAGAGAGAGAAAGAGAGAGAGAGAGAGAAAGAGAGAGAGAGAGAGAGAGAGAGAGAGAGAGAGAGAGAGAGAGAGAGAGAGAGAGAATATATCTGCAGTGATGATGCCTTTGGGCATCTTGGTGGGCTATTTGAACAACCAACAAGACTGGTTTAATTTTCTGTTCACAGCCATACTCTTATGTCTGCAGTACCATGTGATTTTGACCTGTGGACATGTTTGTGGGTCATTGTCTAGACTGATGACAGATGTGAGAGTACCAAACCCACTCTGTGTGGTGCCACTGCTGGAGAGATGTTCCTGGGATGTATAAGGTGCCTGACTCAGTATGAGACAGCAGAGAAAACCAGTAAACAGCATTCCCCAATGATGTTTGCCTCAGCTTCTCTTGAGTTCTTAGTTTCCATAGATGATAGGACTAAGCTACAAGATAAAATGCACACTTTCCTCCCTGAGTTGCTTTTGCTCAGGGTTTCATCACAGCAGTGGAGAAGCAAGCTAGAACATATGGGCAAGTGAAGGACACAAAATGGTAAGTATAGCAATAGTCTTACAGCCTCTAAGACAAGGAACTATCGTCTGTGTTTACCTAAGTTTTGAATCTCTTTCATGTGTAATCATCTTTAATCCTTAAGGAAACTGTGAAAATCAATTTATGTAATGACCAGTTATAATAAACAGAACTCCACAGTGCAAGTATCTTACTTAAGCTCACAAATCCTAGTGATAGCAGACCACTGAATTCATGTCTGAAAGAAAATCACCTGATGTCATTTTGAACAACCAACAAGACTGGTTTAATTTGCTGCGCACAGCCGTTTTCTTCCCTTCATGCAGTACCAGGTACTATTTGGGTATTTGAAAAACTGAGTTCCAGAAAATAGATGATAAAAATATAATAGATACATGATAATAGATAGAGTGATAGATAAGAGATAATTTAAAGATAGAGTTAACCATTGCCTTTTCTTTTCCACTTGGGAACAACTCTTCAGACAGTATTTGATCACACTTCTATATAGTCTTTTTGTGTTATCCTTCGAATAAGGAGCAGCATTTGTTTGTTTGTTTATTTATTTACCCTTTTTCCTGGCTTCATATGCCTGAATTCCTGAGGAGAATCCAAGAATCCAATTCTTTTACTGTCCCAAAGTGTAATGTTTATTGTGGGACATATTGGTTTCTCTATCATACTGTTTTGGAAATAAAAAGCATATCTATCTCCAACTTATACAGCCCTGAGTACTTATAATATGGTTTTATTCAGTTATTTCAGGAATTTTGTATTTATTAATGGTAATATGTGAGATATAAGGTCCTTAGTTTAAGCTTTAGAAACAATACATATTTTGATTAGCTATTTTCCCACCAGAACAAAATATCAATAAAAGACTTCCTTGGGTTTCATTAGTTCTGCCTCTCTCCTATTCCTTAAACATCAATCACACTAACATTGCAAGTCACAACCCATCAATATTTTTCAAATTTATTTATTACGCATAGGTAAGATTGATGACTAAGGTTCAAGAAGCTTTCTGAGATAGATAATAGATTAAAGAAACAAAAGTATTTAAAAATATAATAAAATAGGGAAGTTTCAACTGTTAGGGATAAGAATTGCTTCCATTCAACCATACTCATTTGCACATATATTGAATTATAAAACTTGCTATGGTCATGGATATTATTAAGAGCTATTTCTGTGCTAAGATCATCTTATCTTAGATTTCTCTCTGGCCTCCTCTTTCAGCCTTTCCCTTCTCAGCTAACAGCACTTTCTATGATCCAATCTGACCTGTTTCTAAGGGAATCCCTCTTGCTTCTTATAGGACATTTGACACTATGGTCCATGTCTTCACAGGCTCTTCAGGGCAGTGTCTCATAGACAGTAAGATTTACAGTTAGTTGCCTCTGTCTATGATGCTCACACTTTACCTGCCATGAAAATTTTCATCTCCACAACCACAGTCCTCAGCCCATCTTCAGTTACAGACTGAATATGAGGGAAAGCAGCAGAATGAGGCATCTCCATGGGACTGGAGTGAGTTCCACAATTTACGTCATTAGTCACAAAAGGTAAATCTTGTTTCCCATCCTTTCAGTTATGTTTCCAAGTGTCTGATTTTACCACCCTTGCTTTCTCATAAGTAAAACAAACCTCTTATCTCTGTCTTGCTAGAAGTTAGGCTGTTTAACCAAAAGACATTATGTCTTGCTCATGAAATACATCCCAGTACATGAAGCAGTGATCTCTCTGGTAGAAAGGAACAGACCATGAATTGAAGGTGGTGTTTAGATTCTAGTATAATGGAAAGACATTAGAAAAACAGCCCACTTAATTCTGCTCTACCTCGCAGTGTAGCATGCTGTCCTCCAAAACTGTAATGCCTGGAGATGTGTCTGAGATACTGAGACCCTAAGGAGAGAAACTGCAAACCATTTTATTTCCAGATCTGGCTGATCTGCAGGAAGATATAATGTATTACAACTGATTCCTCACATTCTTAAGTGATGGTAAGAGTTTTAAAAATTTCTATTTTATCCGATGACACAGTATCTTCTGTTATTTTTTAGACTTGCTTTAGTTTAAAATAAATTGTTCCTTTCAGCTAAATCCCTTTTGCCAGAAATTATGGAACCAGTTTCCTCTTTGTTGGAGAGAGATAAGACAGTGACTGGTAGACTGCTGGCAATAAAGAGCTGAAGCAGAGGAACCGAGATTTTAAGTCCAAATTGGCAAAGAGTGCTGGGTTGCTAAGGTCAGAGCATTAGTCTAACTCACATAAATCTCAACATTTTAAGCAAAAGGAAAGTAGCATCATATAAAGTCCAAACTTAACCCTAATAATAAATACCTCCTTAAATCTCACAGAGCATTCTAGAAGAGAAGCCAATGCCACAGTGACGGTCAAGTGAGAAAGCTATGAAAACTCCTTGCAAAGGTCAAAATGCTCGAGACTGATGCTTCGAGTAAATTTTCCATCAAAACCGACTTTATAAATGCTGTGTGGAGGCCTTATTAAATTCTACTCTCCTTTCTGCTCCCCTCTGTCTGTGTCTTATACTCCATGTACAGATTTCTGTTGGGGGAAAGGCTCACTGGCCTCTAATACCTCCAAATAAAATACCTCGTGATTGTCCTTTAATCATATCAGCCAAATCCTCATTCTATTCCAGGAATGGGCATGACAAAAATATGTATAGGATACTCCACTATGTTATATGATGTGGTCCTCATATCTGTGTCCCTCAGCAAGGCATATGGAACCTAATTTTCATTTTTGTGGTATTGAGAGGTCAACAGGACATGTGAATAGATGAAGCTGTTAATTGTGTTATCCTGAAAGGAAAACTTGGGGGAGCTCATTTTTATTCTACTGTAATAGGACAACTTGATAAAATCACATCCAAAAACAGTCAAGCCCCCATCTCCAGAATAATAAGCAATGGATTTCTCTTCTTTATAAATGAATTAGTATAAGGTATTTTTATGGAAGTCCAAGCTCACTTAGACAATATACTTCATCAAACCAAGTAAAATCAAATGACCTTCCCTGAGAGGCCCAGTGAAGTTGAACTGTCTATTTTAAATGTCTCTTGGGAATTATCATGCTACAGCACATAAATATTTGTTCTATAATCCACACAGATATAAAGCGAAGGACCTTCTTCCCCTAAAGATAACATCCCTTTGTAGCTGATCTGGTGTATCCAGATGCTGTAGTCATTTCTCCAACACAGTATGAATTAATCATCCATCATTCTTCCTCCAGGACACTGTTATCAATAAGATTTGGCTGGCCTTTCCAAGAAGAGTAGAGGAACATTCTCAGAAATGAGTTATTTGTCTCTATACCATTTGTCAAGACCTCCTGGGATCAGAATACACACATTAACTGATGCTTCATTTGGATATTAGAGAGTCCCAGCTAATGTAAGCATAACATTTACTCGAAGGTTATCAAGCAGCTCTCAGAGTCTAGGAGGGACAGAAAACCATGCAGGGCTTAATGAAGCAATAGAGCAATCCTCATATTTTGTAACAGCCCCATTCCATTAAGCCTGCATCCCTTTTGACAACATACTCAGTTTCCTGGTCACATCAGGTCAGGTTAACTGGCTTTAGTGTAACCACACTTCTGCAGATTAGTGTGACTGCTGCAGTCATCAGACTCTGGAGAAGGAATATTAATAGAGTTCAGGTGTTCACACAAATAATATACTACTCAGAATCTTGGATGAATGCAGGTAAGAAGGGGGCCTGGTTTATGTCAATAGCCCTTATTTTTAAAAGTGTTGAGATGGTAAATGCAGTTTATTTTGCTTTTCAGTAGAGGATTTTGTTCTGCAACGCTTGTTCCTCCACATTAAGAAGTATACTCAGATGATAGTTAACTTATATAAGAAGAACCATTTTGATGGTAACTTATGGATGATGTCCAAACTCATGTCATTTCTACATTTGCCTTCTAGGAACAAAGACATCCATGTATAATAATTGACTGTGATGATTCTACATCTCTAGATGCAGCAAATGGTCTTCGAACATGTGTGCTTTGTAGTATGGAGGAGCGGGCTGCATCCTGTCACCAGGCTAGCTTAGCCCCCGAAATAATCACACAGAAATTAATTAAATTACTGCCTGGCCCATTATATCTAGCCTTTTCTTGGCCAACTCTCACATCTTGATCTAACCCATTTCTAGTAATTTGTGTATTACCACAAGGTCATGGCTTACTGGGAAGATTCTAACCTACGTCCGTCTCAGGCCAGAGATTCATGGCGTCTGCCACATTTCCCTTCTTCACAGAATTCTGTTCTGTCAACTCTGCCCACCTAAGGGTTGCCCTATCAAAAGGCCAAGGCAGTTTCTTTATTTAACCAATGAAAGCAACGCAAATACAGAAGGACCTCCTACACCATGTGCTGATTTCATTGACCTCCCTCTGAATTAGTTATATGTTTACAAGACATAGATGTCATTCACTAGTCAGCCAGCTTCCAGCAGATCTCCACTCCAAACTTCAGATGCAAGTTATCAGTAACAAGTTCAATCAAGTAAAAAAGTTATTTCAGGAAATCTCTTTAATCCTGGGACCAACTCTATAATGATAGTCATGAAGACCTCTGAAAAAAAGACAAAGAATAAAAAAAATTTTAGCCGGGCGGTGGTGGCGCACGCCTTTAATCCCAGCACTCGGGAAGCAGAGGCAGGCGGATCTCTGTGAGTTCGAGGCCAGCCTGGTTTACAAGAGCTAGTTCCAGGACAGGCTCTAAAAAAGCTGCAGAGAAACCCTGTCTCGAAAAACCAAAAAAAGAAAAAAAAAATTCCAGTCTATATCAGTGAGTGACAGATGAGGTGATATAGAAGACAGGAAGCCTGTAAGTGAGAGTGTGGGAGGCCAAGTGGCCAGAGGTACCCCAACCAGCATGTAGGACATCAAAGAGGCTTTTTAGGTGTTTCCTCCTGCTCTCCTGGTATTCTATATTCTGTCTTTTAGATTTATCATGAATTCTATTCTGAATGAACCACAAAACATGCAATGATGTGATTGGGGTCAGGGATCTTCAGAAAAGTTGGAGTTAGGATAGGATGGACAACGTTTAGATATATAGAATTAATGTATAAAATTATAAAATAATAAAATCTTATTATAAATAATCATAAAACATTGAAAAATTACAATGTTAGGTATTGATTGAGCTCAGCAGGAAGAAAAAATGCCTGCTTGGTATACTAAATTGGGAAGCTTTTCCTTGTTAGGCAGAGGGGCATGTGTCTGTAACTGTATCACTGGAGAGTTGGAGGAAGGTATCTTGCAGAGTTGAAGCCAGACTGGACCACAGAGTAAGACCCTATCTTCTCAAAAATTAGTTAATTAATTAATTAATTAATTGCAAGTAACAGAACACCAACTTTCCTTATTCCTCTTTCCTTCTAGCATTTAATTACTAATTATAAGTATTTGAAGTAACCAAAAATATCAATTTTTATTTGTCCTTTACTTTTGCATTATGTAATGTTGGCTTTCAATTATTTAAATTTAATCTTTTTTATTTTAATATTAAGACACTTAGATACTAATTTTTAATTGGAATAATCAAGCTATGTACATATCACTGAAATTATACATGTGTTAGAAGCTCATGCTTCTTTTTATACAGTGTCTATATACCATTTGTATGAATAGATATATGCATGTAGATATGTAAACATATGTAATACCATTGTAATTTATCAATTTCTTTTACTTTT
Organism: Arvicola amphibius; assembly: GCF_903992535.2. Lineage (NCBI taxonomy): Eukaryota > Metazoa > Chordata > Mammalia > Rodentia > Cricetidae > Arvicola > Arvicola amphibius. The sequence continues at coordinate 118,707,935 of NC_052058.2, read as the reverse complement.
TGATAGAAGTACCTTTCCAAACATCCTAGTTAGTAAATCACTAAAGGAGAAACAAGCTCTGGTTGACTATTCTTTCATTCTTTCTTTTTATTTCTTTATTTTACATACCAAGCATAATTTTCCCTCTCTTCTCTTCTCCTGTTCCCTTCCCACCTCCATTCCCCCCAAATCTACTCTTCCACCATCTCCATTCAGAGGGGTAAGGCCTTCCATGGGAATCAACAAAGCATGACATACCCAGTTAAGGCAAGACCAAGTTCTTCCACCTTGCATCAAGGCTGGGCAGTGCATCCCACCATAAAAAAATAAGTTCAAACAAGCCAGCTCATGTCTTAGGGATAGGTCCTGGTCCAAGGGCTAGGGACCTCACAAAACACCAAGCTATACAACTGTCACCCAGATACAGAGGGCCTAGGTTGGTCCCATGTCACTTACGTAGTTGTTGTCCAGAATCCATGAACTTCTACAAGCCCAGGTAGGCAGTCGGCCGTCTCCATGTGTTTCCTCATCATGATCTTGATCTGCTTGCTCATATAATCCTTCCTCCCTCTTTTCAACTGAACTGGGACTTCCAGAGCTCAGCCCAGTGACTGGCTGTTAATGGATGAAGGTTATATGATAACAATGACTGCAGTCACCAATCTGATTACAGGAAAAGACCTTTTTAGGCTATTTACCCACTATTGTTAGGAATCTTAGCCAGAGTCATCCTTATGGCTTCCTTCAGTTTCCCTGGCACGCCTTTAATCCCAGCACTTGGGAGGCAGAAGCACAAAGATCCCTGTGAGTTCAAGGCCAGCCTGGTCTACAGAGTCAATTCCGGGACAACCAATGATTCACAGAGAAACTTTGTCTTGAAAAACAAAACAAAATGAAAGAAAGAAAGAAAAAAAAAAGAAAGAAAGAAAGAAAAAAACGAAGAAAAGAAGGAAGAAAGAAAGAAAGAAAGAAAGAAAGAAAGAAAGAAAGAAAGAAAGAAAGAAAGAAAGAAAGAAAGAGGAGATATGTCTTCCTTTTTTGTAAGTATTTCTACATCAGCAACTGGCTACTACAGTAATAACAAGTGAAGAACAAACAATAAGTCCAATGAGGTTGGTTTGTTCCTGTTTTCTGGGTGAGAATAGTTTTACCATCCAAAACAGATTGAGAACATGTAACACACCACACAAATTGACCTTTGAGATAACTGGCCATATAGACAGGCATAACTGATGCTCAGGGCATCATGGGTGGTGCATGCAGACACCAGCAGTAGAAAGTGGGAGCAGAGTGTGCATGTCCCTTTATCATGTGCACGTTCACCCACCATCAGGCAGAAAGCTGAAATTTAGAGAAACAGCATAAAAGTTTCAAGCTGACAGCAGTGGGGCATCAGTCATGTGAGCATGCGATTTGTGTCAGGGATCTCATCGTTTATCTCTGAAGAGCATCAGGCAAACCAGCATTCTTTTTCAGTAACTCACATGAGATATATATATATATATATATATATATATATATATATATATATGTGTGTGTGTGTGTGTGTGTGTGTGTGTGTGTGTGTGTGTGTGTGTGTATATATACATGTATGTGTGAGAGATTCTTATGTGCAATGTGTTGTGGTCTGCACAGACCCACAGACCACATGTGTAAACTTACTGTTCACCTTGGTGGGACTGAGAAGTTGCATGAGCCTTTGGAGATCAGAATGTGCAAGTAGTTGAAGCTATGAATGCTGTTATCCTGACAGGAAATCTTGAGACAGTCCCCTCTTTTTCCTTCTGGCACAAAGGGCATGTAGAATATATCCCACACAGGTTCATGTGACTGAGCAAACTCTCACTTACTTCTAGCATTCCGTCTCCTGCTTCCTGATATATGGCTGCACTGGCATTACTTCTTAGCTCGGGAAGTTAGGAAAAGTCCATGGAAGATCAGAGTCAGTAGTACACTCTTGAAAGGTCTCACTGTAGTACACTCTTGAGAGTTCTCACTGTAGTACACTCTTGAGAGTTCTCACTGTAGTACACTCTTGAGAGTTCTCACTGTAGTACACTCTTGAGAGTTCTCACTGTAGTACACTCTTGAGAGTTCTCACTGAACTAAGTTGTCACCAAAGATTACAGAAAAAAAATGAAACAAATTTTCAAACCTTGAACTATATCTTTGGTATCCATTAGAGGGCTCAACTAGCCAGACTTCTAAATTCCCTGACATGCTGCAAATTCAAACAGGCTGGGGCTTCTCTTATTCTTCCTTTGTTTCTCTTCTTGCTCTCTTTTAAATTTATTTATTTATTTTTGGTTTTTTGAGACAGAGTTTCTCTGTGTAGCTTTGGTGTCTGTCCTGGAACTAGCTTTTGTAGACCAAGCTGGTGTCGAACTCACAGAGATCCTCCTGCCTCTGCCTCCTGAGTGCTGGGATTAAAGGCATGTGCCACCACCACCCAGTTTTGTTTCTTTTCTTTATGAGGTCTACACCATGGTCAAAGGTATGCATATTTTCCATGGGGATTTGAGGATAGTGTCAGTAGCAATGGAACTGGTTTGAGTACATGTGTGGTATGTGTCTTTTTGGTGTGTGTGTATTTGCAAATATATCTGCATGTAAATTAATGTGTACATATTGAAATCCCAAGATTTCTACTATTTGAAAATATTTCTTGCTGTGTCTATAATTTGAAAATATCTAGGTCATCTGAAATGCCAGTACTGATTACAAATGCAACAATGATTTATTACCAGACTTTACTCAGAAAGGAAAATGAATATTATTGAATTAAAATGTCATGTACACTCCAAAAAATATTCACATAGGGAAAAGTAGTAATTTTAGATCTAGGAAATTCAGTCTGTATTTATCCCCCATAAGATAAAGGAAAACTCTAGAGAATAGAAATTGATTTCATTTTTGTTCACAACTTTCCAGACAGTAAGAAAACGGACAAATCATCACTGTTAGAAGACATGTGCTCTAATTCTCATTTTTAATTTTAGTTTTATATTTTAGATGGCTTTTAGTTTCTCTGGTTTTTGTATAATGGTTTTTAATCCATGAGTCCCTGCAGTCTGAGAAAGACTGAATGAACATATTTAGAGAACCACAGTGCCTTGGACACAGGCCCATCTTGCTGCAGTACATCTGCAGCTGACACTGTACCGGGTCAGTGGGTGGTTGTTCTGATCTGGATTCCTAAGAATGCCTGCTGCCTGTGACAGACTCCTGAATGTATGTCAGTGGCAGACTCCCAAGGCACAGGATTGTAATTACTCAATTCAAAGAGGTCTCATGCAGTGATAGTGGGGTACTGTGGAATGTCTGAATGTTACTTGTGTCAATCAACCTCTGCCCTTGTCACCACGCGGGGTCGCACAGAACTGACTGTGCAGTCACACCTTAGATGACTACATGTTTCAGAATTATGCATAACTAAGACACATCTCTTAGTTCTTTGGTCTTTGGTTTAAATCTTATTTCAGAAAAATCTGGAGAAATATGCATTAGATGGGCAGACTTGTGCTGCAGCTGAGAGGATGAACACTATAGAGGGCTGTTGTTTCACATGATAAAATATTACTAGGAGTGTTCCAGTCTCTGCGTGCTAATTCACTTATTCTTCACAAGGGTTTTATAAGGTGACTTAAGTGCTGTCGTAACACTTTACATACGCGGTGGCTTGGATTAGAGACGCTAAGTATGGGGGCAGAAAGATGGCTCCCCTGTTAACGGCTTTTACTCACAATTGAAAGGACAAGTGAAGCTAAATGATTCCCAAACACAATGCAGAAAAATGTCAATTATGATCACAGTTTCCTCTGATTCCCCCTCCAACCACTGTGCTTTTGTGGCAAAGCATGATCACGCTTATCATCGTCCTAGAGAAAGACCTCATGTCTTAAATTCCTTTATTGGATTTTGGAAGCAGCATCTTCCAAACATATACCTTGGATTGCCACAAGGGGGCAGCCTTAGTACTCTGAGGAAAGACCCACAAATTGGCCATTTGGAGGAAATTCAGGTTATCACCCTACCATCATCCCCAGGAATGCTAAAGCCCCAGGAGTGCCAAACCCAGAGCCATTACTGTGTCTCAATGCAAGTGAGTCCCATGTTCCCACAGTTTGTGCTTGAAGATCCTTTAAAAAGAAGCAAGCCAATCTTTCATCAAGATTTATTTTATGTGTATTTGTGTGTATGTGTGTATACACTCTGCAATCTAGTGAGTGCAGGTGTCCATGGAAGCCAGCAACGGGGCTCCCCTGGGGCTGGAGTTACAGGAGACTGTGAGCTGACTGTAGTGGGTGCTAGAAACCCAGCTCAGGTCCTCTGCAAGCACAGCAAGTGCTCATGCCCTTTTAACACTTAAGCCATCTCTCAAGCACGTAGCCACCCTAAATCCAAATATTGCTTCAGTTAAAATGTATACCTTCTCATGTACTTGCATCAGGTCACTCAGTGAGGAGCTTAAAATGCTGATTCCAATGCATAGAACAGCAGACCATGAGCATGCAATCCCTGGGGTGGAATTTAGAGATCCATCTTTTACCAAGAGTTCTACAGAGATTTCTACAGAGTCAAAACTGAACTGCAGAGGACGCAGAAATTGTGGCTTAGCACACTCTGCAGTGTTTTATTGGACTTTTAAGAGCTGCATGGTTGTTTCTCAGGGAGAAGGTAATAAGCATTTACTATTTCCCTGCTCCTGGTCTATCTTAAATGTCAGAAGGAGTTGTAAACAAAGGCCATGTTCTTTGCCTGGAGAGTATTTTCTGATCTTCCTTTGTGGTTAGAGGTTTCTATAGAAATTTATGTCTTAGACTACGAAGTATTCAAAACTTTTTGAGTAAGACCAGTTAATAAATATTTTTGGCTTTGATGGGCAATATAGTATAGCTTATCATACTGTAAATTCTGTGTGTGTATGCGTGTTTGTAATTATTCATTTATTTTATTTATTTTTAAATTGCAGAACCAAATCATATCACATTGGTCTATAAGAGAAAAAAGAAAACAAATGCAAAGAAAGGCAGGCAAGTGTAGTATTGAGTGGTAGACTGTGTTCCTGCCGCCCAGCTCCCAGCTGCCTGGCTTGCTTATGCCCCAAAAATAACAACACACAAACTATATTCATTTAAACACTGCCTGACCCATTAGGTCCAACCTCTTATTGTCTAATTCTCACATCTTGATTTACCCATTTCTAATAATCTGTGTAGCACCACGAAGTGGTGTCTTACCGGGAAAGATTCAACATGTCTGACCTGGTGGCTGGCTTCATGGCGACTGTCTCAGGTCGGAGAATCATGGCGACTGCCCAGAGAGGAAAGGCATGACAATTACCCGAGGCATCTGCCTTACTCCCAGCATCCTGTTCTGTCTACTCCACCCACCTATGTTCTGACCTATCAGGCTAAGCAGTTTCTTTATTAATTAACCAAAGAAATCATTAGATAGATAGAAGGCAAGGAGTGGAGCTCAGTTCATATGGGCAGTTTGCTGACTCCTCCCTGAGCCAGGACCAAGGTCTGTGTGGAAAGGCCTTTGATCTGCCCCTGTACTCACACTCACAGTCCTATTTAATGTATATGAGCAGCAGTCTTCTCATAGAAGGCTGCCTCAGTGAAGTCTTCTGGTTATTTGCTGAGTATTGGCACAGCATTCTGAGACAAGGCTAGTGGAGTTCAGATGCTGTAACACAATGCATATTTAGTTACTGTTAGGGTAGGGGAAGCACAGCATTCTGAGACAGGGCTAGTGGAATTCAGATGCTGTAACACAGTTTTTATTATGTTACCATTAGGGTAGGGGAAGCCACTTTGTGCTGTTTCCACTCCCATTCTCATTTTATCTCACCACTCCAGAACTCAACAGCACTGAGTTGATCCCTCAGTCATTATTATGTTGTTCTACTTACCACATGATACAGCTTCAAGTATCATGGGCTCAAATTCAGATTAAAAGGCAAGCTTGTGTTTGTATGTGTGGGAAAGTGTGAATAAAGATATGTAGAGAGAGTCAGGCAAAGATAGGAAGGTGATAAATACTACTCTCTTTGTAGGACAGGTTGAGTTGCCTACTTGTATACTTTCTATAGTGGAACCTGAATGTGTTCCCCTATTTCCTGCCAAACCGATCCTCACATGTCTGTCCACATCCAACATTTATCTGTAGCCCTTATTCTCTATACCAGATGTTCTCTGGTATATAGAGGTTCTCTATACTTGAAGTTTTCATCTCACAGTACCCGTGAGCTGAGATGCTGCTTCACATAAACACATGGACAAAATCACAGAAGTGCATTTAGTAACATTTCTTAAATTGCTGAAAATTCTTACGTAACCCCAAAGTAGAGTTTATTTATTAATTTAATGCCCCCCTGTGTGTGTGTTTGTGTGCGTGTGTGTGTGTTTGAAATTTAAGTCAGGAACTCAAATAGCATTTCTTAAAAGGAAGTCAAACATCCTGTGGCACTTTAGGCTAGGATAACTGCCTTCATACTTGTGCAGTGAAGAACACTGGTAGGGTGTGGTAGCCCACATATGACTCGGTTTCCATCTGGAGTCATTTGAGTTCCAGATTGCTGGCTCTGCTTGCCTCAAATATCCTTGAGGGCTGTTAGAAAGTTTTGATTAAGGCCATGAGAAAGTGCATTTTTTTGCCCAAGATAAAGGACACATTAATTATTAAGATTTGGACTGGCAGATGCTTACCACTGAATTCTTGTATTGAGACAGTACTGCCTGAGTTTCCTCCCAAAGGCAGTACAGGGTGGCAGCTAGGGCTAGCTGACTGTACTGTCCTCTGTTTTGCCTTTTACCTGTAAATAGTATATATGCTGACTGAGAAATAAACTTGGGGCTGTTTGGTACTAACCTTCAGTCCTTCTGGTTTATCCTATGTTTTCTGTCTCCATTTCTCTTAATTTGCCATTTCTATTTTTAAAATTTGTTTTTAAATTTATTTTTTTAAAAAATATCTTTTCTCATTTTAAATATCAATTCCTGTTTCCACTCCCTTCCCTCCTACCATTCCCTTCATCTTTCCGTTGTTCCACCCCCTATCCCTTATCCACTCTTCAGAGAGGGTAAGTCTTCCCATGGGGAAACAACAAAGTCTAGCACATTGCTTTGAAGCAGGACCAAGACCCTACTCACTATATCTAGACTGAGCAAGGTATCCCTTCAAAGACAATGTGTTCCAAAAAGTTAGTACAAGCAGTAAGGATAAATCTTGGTCTCAATGCCAGTGGCCCCACAGTCTGTCCCAGCCACACCACTGTCACCCACATTCAGAGGGCCTACTTGGTCCTATTCTGGTTCCTTCTTTGTCAGACTGGAATTGGTGGGCTCCCATTAGCTCAGGTAAGTTGTTTTAGTGGGTATCCATATCGTAATTGGGAGCATTGGAAGTGGGGAGAAGGGAGGTTAGAAGAGGAGAAAGAGAGGATAAGGCGAGAGGGAAAAGAACTTGAGAGAATGGAATAGTCAAAATGGGGGAAAGACAGAGACGGAGAACAAGAAAAGAGATATCTTGATTGAGGGAGCCATTATGGGCCTGGCACTAGCGAAATTCCCTGGAATCCACAAAGAAAACCCTAAGCTATAGTGGAGAGGGGGCCTGAACTGGCCTTGCCCTATAGTCAGGATGATGAATATCTTAAATATCACCATAGAATCTTCACACAGCAACTGATGGAAGCAGAGGCAGAGATTCACAGTGCAATACTGGGCTGAGTTCCCAAAAACCAGTTAAAGAGTGGGAGGAGTGAGCATGTTCAGTTTTAAACTAACTTTTATTGGTTGTGCCTTCACAAACTTTTCCTTCCTGTCAGAAATTTCACAGTTTCCACATTCAGTATAAAGCTGTGAGCTATAGTCAAGAAACTGTTGTCTAAAGAACTGCTCTCTCACGAATAGAGTGGTTTATACTCTTAGAAGCCTTCTAAGCCCCTTCTCTGAAAGATCCAGAGGCCACCTTATTGTAAGTATATACAAAATTTAAAAAACCTATGTATTAAAATTCTACAATTCCATTTACTTCATCGAAATGTATTCATGAAGGATATTTATTATTTATGAATGGTACAAACATAAGCAAGGCATTAATATTTGTAATTGTTTATAAGCACAAATTGACCAGGAGCAAAGGGGCTAGTAGCAAAGAAGAAAGCTTTGAGCATATATTTCCATTTTTCTGGTAATTTTTTCATCAATTGCCTTTTATTTTATTTAAATATTAGTTTTAATTTATTTTACGTAATGACCACAGTTTCCCCTCCCTCTCTCCCCTTACCCCTATGCCACCTCTATCTCCATTCAGGCAGGCCTCCCATGGGCTTGAAAAAAGCATGGCACATCAAGTGGAGGCAGGACTGAGCTCCTCTCTTCACATCAAGACTGGACAAGGTAATCCAAACACATCTAAACTTCCTTTCTATGTGATTTGCCCTATGACAGTCACATTAAGAATTTTTTTCCTGTAGGTTACACACTTCACTACAGACTGAAGGCAACTTTTAAATAAAAAAGTGTTGAAGAAAATGTTCATACCACAAATACTCTTTTCTCTTCAAAGATATAAACAGTCTTTAAATTTTTTCATTGTTAAAAACACATATATGGGCTTTTGCCTTCATGTGTGTCTGCTCAACATGTGTGTACCAGAAGTGTACTCTGTAGCCTAGGTCGAACAGCAGTACAATAAATAAGTAATACAGTAATATTTCTTCTATGTCTTTCTTTAATTATGAACCATCATTTATATCTAAGTCACTCTAATCTCTTGTTTAACTAGACAGAATCTTGCTATTGCTTATAAAGTGATACCAAACATATGCAGAAAGAGTATTTCAGAAGAAAAAAGAAGAAAAGAATAACAACCAGTACTTGAAAGCTCACAAAGTAACACTGTCAGTAGCTTTCCCTTATTTTGGCAAAAGGTTAAAAGAGTGATGGTACCTGATGAAAAACATAGAATTATATCTAGGTATAAAGGCATCAAATTCACTCAAGTAAAATATTTAGATTGTCTTACTTTTCTTTCAATCATGATCTTACATGTCCAGCTTAAGATATGAATCATTATTTCATGTAATTAATTGATAAGAAATCTGTTCAATGAACATATAACCTACTATTATTAATGGAAGAAAAGGAAGTGATTTTTTGCTTAGCCACACTAATGCAATGTTTGTGTGTCTTACATTACCAAATGACTATTTTATAATATATTTAAATTAAATATTTATATTAAATAGTATATTACAGGAAGAGTAATAAAGTAATATGATTTTTAAAAAAACAAATTTGATTATTTATATAAAACAACTATAGAAAAATTAATAAGAGTTTTATTACCTTCTGGTATCAAAATATACCTTTTTTTTTTTTTTTTTTTGGTTTTTCGAGACAGGGTTTCCCTGTAGTTTCTAGAGCCTGTCCTGGAACTAGCTCTTGTAGACCAGGCTGGCCTCGAACTCAGAGATCCGCCTGCCTCTGCCTCCCGAGTGCTGGGATTAAAGGCGTGCGCCACCACCGCCCGGCAAAATATACCTTCTTAATGAGTTGGGTGTTGGGATTCCAATGTAGAATTCATGGAAACCCTGGTTTTACTTCTAGGAACATACATGTACAAGGCAAGTTGGCTGAAGGCCTCTGAACCATAGCCAGATGCTATTCCTAGCTCTTTGCTCTTTCTTTTCCCAGAATTGTCCTCATTGGCACTTTTGGGATCCTTTACAGACATATCCACAATCGTTAATGATTATCCCTTCTAAGGCTACCAATGACAATCTCCTGGTAATGGCACAGCTGACATTGTGAACAAGCAACATTAGGGAGGGTGGCTCAAGAAGACTGTAGAAGCTACGTGAGGCTGTATGCAGGACAGTATAGACTCAGACACAGCAGTGGTGGCTCAGGCCATTAAGAAGTGTGCCCAGAGCAAGACAACAGATGGACAGTGAAATGGTTCAACTAAAATATCAAACTCGGGAGAGGATTCTTTAGCCTATGTCTAAAAGCAGTGGTACAATGTCTATTCATTAATATTTCATTAATATTTCAGTCATATGCATCATTGGTTACTTATTATTCATATCATAGTCATTCTAATCTCAGGTTTAAAGCCAGAATGGTTAAGCTTGAATTTCTGCTTCAACATTTAATTTCTGTAAAGTTTTAGAAATTCATTTACTCTCTTTGTACTTCAAATTTTACTTTCAAGACATTAAAGATAGTAAAATAGACAGTCCAGAGGAAATGAATCCAAGCCCACTCCAATTCCCTAAGCTTTTCTGGCCATCCAGTAGGGTGTGTTCCCTGTTGCTGGCTTTCTTTACCCCATTCTACCCTGCCCCCAAGCACACCTTTTAATCTGCAAGGTCCTTGGATCCCCCAATATAGCCTGCTACAAGAGATGAGGGGTCAAGAGAGCCAATGGGGAGTGTTCCTGCCACTGAGGCTTCTTTCTACCATCCTACCCTGCCCCTAAGCCTGCCTTTTTGTCTGCTAGGTTCTTAGAACCCAGCAAGAAACCCTGCTCCCATGCTGAGGGGATCCAATCTAATCAAAAGGCAGAGAGAGAACACTCAAATTAAGGCCAAAAGATCAAAAATGAAAAGGTGGACATAACAGACACAGAGGAAATCCAGAAAATCATTAGGTCTTACTACAAAAGCCTGCATACCACAAAATTGAAAAATGTAAAAGAAATGGACATTTTTTAGATAAATACCATATACCAAAATTAAATCAAGACCAGGTGTACAATTTAAATAGACCTATAAGCTGTGAGGAAATAGAAGCTGTCATCAAAAACCTCTCAACCAAAAACAGCCCAGGGCCAAAAGGTTTTAGTGCAGAATTCTACCAGAACTTCTAAGAAGAGCTAATACCTATGCTTCTTAATATGTTCCACATAATAGAAATAAAAGAGTCATTGCCAAACAATTTTTATGAAGCTACAGTTACCCTGGTACCAAAGCCACACCGACTCAAACAAAAACAGAGAATTGTAGAACAATCTTACTTATGAACATCTGTGCAAAAATTCTCAATAAAATAATGGCAAACCAAATCCAAGAACACAACAAAAAAATCATCCATTATGATCAAGTAGGCTTCATCCCAGAGATGCAGAGCTGGTTAAACATACGAAAATCTGTCAATGTAATCCATCATATAAATAAACTGAAAGAAAAAAAAAAACATGATCATTTCATTAGCTGCTGAAAAAGCATTTGAAAAATCCAACACCACTTTATGATTGGAGGAGGAGGAGGAGCAGGCTGTGTCCTGCCACCTGGCTAGCTTAACCCCCCCAAAAACCACAAAGCAATTGTATTAATTTAATTACTGCTTGGCCCATAAGCTCTAGCCTCTTATTGGCCAACCCTCACATCTTGATTCTACCCATTTCTAATAATCTGTGTGTCACCATGAGGTCATGGCTTACTGGGAAAGATTCAGCATGTCTGACCTGGCACAGCTCCAGGCACACAGCAGTCCACATTGCCATCAAGCAAGCCATAGCACTTTACTCACAAACCCCATTGAAAAGCTCTGCCCCACAGGAGCCAGACAGAGATCGCAATGGCGGCACAGCCCAGAAACTGGTATTTCAAAACTGCCACTTTCTAGTAGACCTGATCTAGCTGCCTACCCAGGCAGGAAAAGCTGAGCCATGGGCATGGTCTCAGCTACTTTACTCCCAACACCAAGTGGGCACACAAGCATCCAAGCCCACAAATGCCCCATAGCCAGGAGTTTACACCAGCATCAGGGCCCAGGAAGCCTCGTTTTAAAATGGTGTGTTTTTTTTCTGCTGCTATCACTGAGTCAGGAAATCTCTCTGTGGCGCACCTCTGCAAACAGCAAAAAGCTGTATTAAACTCTCTCTCTCTGTGTGTGTCTCTCTCTCTGTCTCTCTCTGTCTCTCTCTCTCTCTCTCTCTCTCTCTCTCTCTCTCTCTCTCTCTCTCTCTCTGTGTGTGTGTGTGTGTGTGTGTGTCTAGAATTGATTTTCAGGCCCTTTCAGGTTTTACGTGGAGTTAGTTGACCATGTGGGACACCGTATTTGACAAAATTTAACACACGTTTATGATAAAGGTCTTGGAGAGATTAGGGATAAAAAGGATCATATCTAAATATAATAAAAACAATATACACCAAGCCAACAGCGAACATTAAATTAAATAGAGAGAAACTCAAAGCCATTCCACTAATATCAAGAACAAGACAAGGCTGTCCACTCTCTCCATTTCTCTTCAACATAGTGTTTGAAGTTCTAGCAATAGCAATAATACAACATAAGGGGATTCACATTGAAAAGGAAGAAGTCAAATTTTTGTTATTTACAGATGATATGATAGTGTACATAAGTGCCCAAAAACATTATCAGAGAACTCCTACACCTGATAAATACCTTCAATGATGTGGCAGAATACAAGATCAACTAAAAAAATCAGTAGCCCCCCTATACACAAAGGATAAAAAAGCAGAGATGGAATTCAGAGAAACATCACCTTTCATGATAGCCACAAATAGTATAAAGCATCATGGGGTAACACTAACCAAGGAAGTAAAAGATTTATTTGGCAAGAACTTTAAGTCTTTGAAGAAAGAAATTGAAGAGGATACCAGAAAATGGAAGGATCTTACATAATCTTGGATTGGTAGGATCAACATAGTAAAAATGGCAATTCTACCAAAGTCAATCTATAGATTCAATGCAATCCCCCATCAAGATCCCAACAAAATTCTTCACAGACCTTGAGAACAAAAATCAACTTTATATGGAAAAGCAAAAAACCCAGGATAGCCAAAACATTCCTATACATTACCATCCCTGACTTCAAACTCTATTACAGAGCTACAGTAATGAAAACAACTTGCTATTGGCATAAAAACAGAGGTGTTTACCAATATAATCAAATCAAAGACCTGGATATTAATCCACAAACCTATAAACACCTGATTTTTGACAAAGGAGATAAAATTATACAATGGAAGGAAGAAAGCATCTTTAACAAATGGTGCTGGCATTAACTGGATGTCAACCTGTAGAAGAATGAAATTAGATCCATATCTATCACCATGCACAAAACGTGATGGAGGATTCTCATTGGCTAATAAACAAACTGCCTTGGCCAGCCCTTAGGTGGTTGGAGTAGACAGAACAGGAAGAAGAAAGTGAGGTAGATGGCTTAGTCAGATGCCACGCCTCTCGTAAGTGAGATAAATCGTCATGCCTCTGCTCTCTGAGGCAGACCAACATGCCTCTCCTCAGGGAGAGAGTCACGATGGAGCCAGCCACCAGGTCAGACATGCTGAATCTTTCCGGTAAGACATCACTCGTGATGTTACACAGATTATTAGATATGGGTTAGTCAAGATGTGAGTAAGAGGCTGAAACAAATGAGCCAGGCAGTATTTAAATGAATACAGTTTGTGTATTGTTATTTCTGGGGCTAAGCTAGTCAGGCAGCCAGGAGCAGGGCGGAACGCAGCCCGCAGCTCCTTACTACAGAATGGTGCCCACGTGGATAACTGAATCCACAGAATGCTTGAGAAAGCTTAGGAAAGAATAGAGTAAAGCATGGCTTATTGGTAGCAGCAATTTCTCGAGTCTGAACGTGTGTTTTTTTCAGTTTCAGCCATAGCAGGAAAAAGCTGTGCCGTTTAAAATGCCAGCTTTCTGGGCCGTCCTGCCAGGACAAACTCTGACTCTTTCAAGCAGGCGGTCCTGACTACGGAGATTTTGAATGTTGTTTAACACTGTTGCAGCTTGCTTGCTGGCAGGGACCTTGAAACACTATAAAGTTGTGGCAATAAACATGGCTCCTGCGGGTACCACCACCATGAGGCTAGAAGCTAAGGAATGGGCTGGATCTAGGTGTCAACGTTATGGCTTTAGTCCTATCAATATTGTTTGGTAAATTAAAGACTCATGTGGTCACAAAAAGAGAGATATACAGTAAAAGAAAGATTCAAAGTCCAAGAAAACGTCAAAATGGTTTACAGTGTGTTAAAATTATATGCAGGCTAAAGGTTAAAGTTCTTAAAAAACAAACAAAGAAAAAAGAAAGAGAGAAGTTGGGTGTGGTAGTATACACCTTTAATCCCAACACTTAGGAGGCAGAGGTAGATTGACCTCTGTGACTTCAAGGTGTGGTAGCCTTGGACGGAGAGACAGAGAGATCTCTGAGAGTTCAAGGACAGCCTGGTCTAAAGAGTTATTCCGGGATAAAGATATATAGAGAACCTGTCTCAAAAAATAAAAGTAAAAATAAATAAAAAAGAGGTTAAAATAAAGCTGCACAAAGATGGAAAATATACAGAGAATCTTGATACTGTATACTATTATGCTCTCTTTGAATTGTTTGAATGCTGAGGAAGGAGCAACAGATGCTAAAAGATATTTGTTTATAAATGCTGCTGAACTAATCCAAGATAAATATTTTGAAAATACCTTGACATCAGAATTTGGATCTAAGGATATGATACTTTGGAAAAGAGATTCTTCTTTTGTTTTTACAGAAAATGAGTTCCTATGGATTGCTTCTGTGCCAATATGGTATGATAGACCACGCCCTCCTGAAAGGTTGCTGTGAACACCCTCAAAAAATTACTTTGCTCAACTGATGACTGAGATGAACCTAGTACACAGGTTACACCATGAAAGATCTGATTAACAGCGTCCCCATTCAGCAGGAAGCAGTTTGGAGAGAAATAACTGCACCCATATTCCCAATTATTGTTTATAAATGTTCTTTTACATTTAAAGGGGGATATGATATAGATATGAATAATTTGCATTGATATGGATTTTGCTTTAGTAATTTAAATTTAAGGTCAATTTTGTTATATGTATATGTATTTCTGATCTTGATTAAGATATTATTATGTAGTTCATTTAAAATGTAATGTATATAGGTTGTTAATGAATAATCATAGATATTAGTCAAGCTTGTAGTCATGTTAGATTTTCTAGATATATAGAGATATATTTCAGTTAGATAGACATTCTTCATATCTTTCAAAGACTGCAAAATATGGCATTTAATGTTTTAATAACTTAAGGCTTTTCATGACAATGAGACACGTCTGCTCCTGGCAGCACCAATCTACTTCAAGAGGAAGATGGGCATTGATGAGGCTACTCATGGAGTTTGATAGACATTTGTGGCAAGAGACTGCTCTTGCCTGGACTGATGGATAGACTGGACACAAAAAACCCACAGAGAGAGGACTGCTGAACTTGCCTAAATGTGAGATGATTCTTTGGAGTTCCTGATTCATGAAAGAGTCTGCAAGACATTCTGAAGGACACAGCAGATAGTGACTGAACTTCCTTTGAAATTTCCTGCTTCATGGAAATGTCTGCTGGAAACTATGTGCCTATAGGCTGAAGATGGATGCCCCAACGGTACAGAGGAACTTTGGGTGACTGTACAGGCAGCGAGTTGTCTCTGTCATTTCTAGCGTTTGTAAGTTGCTTACTTCTTGTTTACTTAGGTAATATTATATCCTTCTGGAGTCTTTGATGGAGTTGATGAATAGATAGATAGTTATAGTTTTCTTTAGTTATGATAAAAGATAAAGTAGATATAAATATTGTAACTGTAATTCTTCCTTGATAACTGTTGTTATATGCAATTTTACTATGTTAAAGTTAAAGCCTTTTTTGTTTAAACAGAAAAAGGGGAAATGATGGAGGATTCTCATTGGCTAATAAACAAACTGCCTTGGCCAGCCCTTAGGTGGGTGGAGTAGACAGAACAGAAAGAAGGAAGTGAGGTAGATGGCTCAGTCAGATGCCACGCCTCTCCTAAGTGAGATAATTCGTCATGCCTCTGCTCTCTGAGGCAGACCAACATGCCTCTCCTCAGGGAGAGAGTCACGATGGAGCCAGCCACCAGGTCAGACATGCTGAATCTTTCCCGGTAAGACACCACTTGTGGTGTTACACAGATTATTAGATATGGGTTAGTCAAGATGTGAGTAAGAGGCTGAAACCAAATGAGCCAGGCAGTATTTAAATGAATACAGTTTGTGTGTTGTTATTTTGGGGCATAAGCTAGCCAGTGGCTGGGAGCAGGGTGGCAGGAACACGGCCCGCAGCTCCCCACTACAAAAATTTAAGTCCAAATGGATTAAAGACCTCAATATAAATCAACCACACTGAACCTGATAAAAGAGAAAGTGAGAAAGTAGCCTGTAATACATGGTCACAGGAGAACACTTCCTATGTATACTCCAGTAGCACTGACAATAAGAGCAACAATGAATAAATGGACCTCCTGAAACTGAGAAGTTTCTGTAAAGCAAAGGACACAGTCATTAAGAAAAAAGGCAACCTACTGAATAGGAGAAGATTTTCACCAACCCCCACATCAGCCTAAGGTCTGATCTCCAAAACATATAAAGAACTCAAGAAACTAGACATTAAACTTCTAAATAACAATAAAAGTGGGTACAGAACTGAACAGAGAATTCTCAAAGAAGAAGTTTCAAATGGACAAAAGATACTTAAGGATATTTCAAATTCCTTAGCCATCAAGGAAATGCAAATCAAAACAACTTTGAAATACCATCTATATCTGTCAGAATGGCTAAAATCCAAAACACCAATGGAGCAATCTCTTTACCCAAATAGTGAACTAGCAATTTTATCTCAATGCCATTCTGTATGTTGACAGAGAAAGCATAGGAAAAATGTCTTAGAAAATAGTTTAGAAAGTGTGGCAATCTATACATTAGAGTACTATTCAGTGGTAAAAAGCAATGACATCTTAAATTTTGCATGCAAATGGATGGAAGTTGAAAATACTATCTTGACTGAGATAATCCAGACCCCAAAATATGAATATGGTATGTACTCACTCATTAGTGGAGTCTAGCCATAAACAAAGGACATTGAGCATATAAGAAAATCATATATAGATCCTCCTGGAAACTGGAAGCAGATAAGATCACTAGGCAAAAGTTGGTAGCATAGGGGTGGAGGTGGCATGGGGAGAAGGAAAGGGGGGAGAGAGAAGGGAAATGGGCATTGTAGAGAGCTTGGGTGTGTGGGATGATTGAGGTGGACAAAGGATGGATGTGGGAGCAGGGAAGGAGATATCTTAACTGAGGGAACCTTTTGGGTTTGGCAAGAGGCTTGGCTCTAGAGGGGTTTCCCAGGAGTCCATGGGAATGTGATGGAGGAGAGTTATCTGTCTATGTTACTTTCATTGGTTAATTAATAAAGAAAACTGCCTTGGCCCTTTAAGAGACAGAAAATTAGGTAGGCAGAATAGACAGAACAGAATTGTGGGAAAAAGTAAGCAGAGTTGGGGAGACGCTTCAGGCAGTCGCCATAGTGAGTCTCCATGCTTCTCCTCTCCGAGATGGATGCAGGTTAAGATCTCTCCTGGTAAGCCACACCTCGTGGTGCTACACAGATTACTAAATATGGGTTAAAGGAAGATGTGAGAATTAGACAATAAGAGGCTGAAACTACGGGCCAGGGAGTGTTTTAAAAAAAATACAGTTTCCGTGTAATTATTTCGGGTGTAAAGCTAGCCGGCGGCCAGGTGGCGGGACCCAGCCCCGCCGCTTCCTTCTACAGGAATGCCCCCAGGTAGGACCCAGGGTAGTGGAGGAGTGGGTGCCTGAACTGACCTTGTCCCATAGTCAGACTGATGACTATCCTGAATATCACCTAGAACCTTTGCCTAGTGACAAATGGAGATAGAGACAGAGACCGACATGGGAGCAATGGACTGAGCTCCTGAGGTCCATTTGAAGAGCAGAAAGAGGGAAAATATGAGCAAGGAAGTCAATACCAGGGGGTGGTTGATCCACCCACTGAGACAGTGTGCTTGAGCTAATGGGAACTCACCAAATTCAGCTGGACTGGGACTGAATGAGCAGGGGATCAAACTTGACCCTTTGAATGTGGCTGATAATTGGGGCAGACTGAGAAGGCAGTGATAATGGCACTGGGATTTGTCTTTATTGCATGTACTGGCTTGTTGGGATCCTATTCTATTTGGATACATATCTTCCTAAGACTGGATAGAGGGGGAAGGGCCTTGGGCTTCCCACAGGGCAGGGTACCCTGTCCTCTCTTAGGGCTGGAGGGGAAGCAGGGGAAGGGTGAGTGGGGGAGTGGAAGGAAAGTAGGAGGAGGGGAGAAAGTGGAAAATTTTTGATTTATATTCTTTATAAAGTAATAAAATAGTAAAACAATGTAGAGGTTATTAAGGATAATATTAATAAACTTTTATGATATGGATATTAAGTGGTACATGGTGAGAAATATAGATAGTTCTTTAGAAAATGCTCAGCAGCTAAAAGTGATTGCTTTTGCCTCATGATATGACTCCAAAGGTAATACAAGTGTATGCCACAATTATGGAAGTGATTAACTTGTAGGAAGTGTCCCAAACTACAGCTAGATATGCAATTATAAAAGTGGAAAAATGTGCCCAAGATATGTGTGTGTGTGTGAGTGTGTGTTTGTGTGTTTAAATACACAGGCTCTTTGAATTTTCACTGTTTGTCTTATGCTTACACTGAGATTTTACTTTAATAGTCAATGATACTTTGTTTTACCATCTTTGCATCCTATCTTATTAAATGTCCATTTCCTTATATTTATTTGCCTACATTTCTTTCAAAAAACATTTTTATTTCTACTTATGTTTCTTTGTCTTGTATATGTATGAGTGAATGTCATGTGTGTTCAGTTATCACAAGGCCTGAAAAGAATATGAAATTCATCTGGAGTTAATAGTCATTGGGAACCATCTAACATGGGTGCTGGGAATAAAACTCCAACCTTCTGGCAGGTTTGCAAGAGTTTCTTAGCTGCTGAGCCATGTCTGTAGCTGTAATCAATACTTTATATATGATCAGTCATCTATACATACCATTTTCTTATTGTGACTGTGTTTGACATTTTCTGAACCTTGCAAAGGGGTAGAGATACAAAAGATACATCCACATTGCCCATGAACCTGAATTGCTTCCTCTGAAGCCATCTTGTCCCCAAGATTATAAATAATTGGTACATCAATATCCTCTCAC
This sequence comes from Arvicola amphibius, assembly GCF_903992535.2. Taxonomy (NCBI): domain Eukaryota; kingdom Metazoa; phylum Chordata; class Mammalia; order Rodentia; family Cricetidae; genus Arvicola; species Arvicola amphibius. Next base: position 118,688,881 of record NC_052058.2, on the reverse strand, counting down.
AAAATATTAGTGAAAATGATACTTACAAGTAGAAATCATATTAAAATTACAGGCTAATATATATACTCACAGTATTTATCTCTTCTAAAAATAAATTAAAACCCAAATGAGAATAAATGCAATTGTTGACTTTAATATTTACTTTTTTCCACTAAAAATAAGAAATTAATCTTGATTTGATACAAATAAAAACAACACTATGTCACCTTAAATTTTCTAGAATTTCTGATTTAACTTAAATTAATGTTCATATCTATAACAATGCCTATAAGTTTGGAAAGACATGAAAAATATTACTCAAGTATTAAAATGTATAATATATGATTCATTTTATATAGGTAAAATTGCTTTTTTTCTTTTTTTTTTAACTTCCAATTGCTTTAATAAAGTTTTTATTTGCTTAATGGGCAGTGGTCATTCACAGCTTTGTTTTTTCTTATTTTGAGGTGTCATAAGTATATTGAATGGATGAAAGGTTTTTTTTTATATTTAAAAATTTCCATCTCCTTCCCTCCTCCTCCCCCCTCCATCCCACTCCTCCTACCCCCTTCCCTCCCCTCCTTCTCCCCCCTTCCTCCCCTCCCCTCCACCCATACCCCTCCACCCATACCTCCCCTCCCTCCCTCTCAAGGCCAAGGAGCCATCAGGGTCCCCACCTATGCTAAGACCAAGGTCCTCCCAACTCCCCCCAGGTCCAGGAAGGTGATCGACCAAGCTGAGAAGGCTCCCACAGAGCCCGTCCATGAACAATCAGAGCCCAGAGCCATTGTCCTTTGCTTCTCAGTCAGCCCCCTCTGTTGGCCACACTCAGAGAGAGGGGTTTGGTCGCACGATCCATCAGTCCCATTCCGACTGGAGTTTGGTGATCTCCCATTAGTTCTGTCCCACCGTTTCCATGCGTGAACGCACCCCCTCTCGTTCCTGACTTTCTCCCTCATGTTCTCGCTCCTTCTGCTCCTCATCGGGACCTTGGGAGCTCAGTCCGGTGCTCCAATGTGGGGCTCTGTCATTTTCTTCATCTATCGTCAGGTGGAGGTTCTATGGTGATATGCAAGAAATTCATCAGTATGGCTATAGGAACTGGCCTTTTCAGGCTCCCTCTCCTCAGCTGCCCAAGGAACTAACTGGGGGCGTCTCTCTGGAAACCTGGGAACCCCTCTAGGGTCAAGTCTCTTGACAACCCTCAGGTAGCTCCTTAAATTAAGATATATGCTTCCCTGCTCTCATATCCACCCTTCCTATATCCCAAGCATCCCATTCCTCCGAGCTCCCCCCCGCTCTCCCCTTCACACTTTCTCTCCCCATCTTCCCTTGGCCCAGTCTTGCCCAACCCTCAAGTTCCCAATTTTGCCTGGCGATCGTGTCTACTTCCAATATCCAGGAGGATTACTATATCTTTTTTTGGGAGTTTCACCTTCTTATTATCTTCTCAAGGATCCCAAATTTATAGGCTCGATGTCCTTTAATTATGGCTAGAAACCGAATATGAGTGAGTACATCCCATGTTCATCTTTATGGGTCTGGGTTACCTCACTCAGAATAGTGTTTTCTATTTCCATCCATTTGCCTGCAAAATTCAAGATGTCATTGTTTTTTACCGCTGAGTAGTATTCTAGCATGTATATATTCCACAGTTTCTTCATCCATTCTTCCACTGAAGGGCATCTAGGTTGTTTCCAGGATCTGGCTATTACAAATAATGCTGCTATGAACATAGATGAGCATATGCTTTGTTGTATGATTGGGCATCTCTTGGGTAGATTCCCAATAGTGGGATTGCTGGGTCCTGGGGTAGGTTGATCCCGAATTCCTGAGAAACCGCCACACTGCTTTCCAAAGTGGTTGCAACAAGTTTGCATTCCCACCAGCAATGGATGAGTGTGCCCCTTACCCCACAACCTCTCCAGCAAAGGTTATTATTGGTGTTTTGGATTTTAGCCAATCTGACAGGTGTAAGATGATATCTCAAAGTTGTTTTGATTTGCATTTCCCTGATAGCTAGGGAGGTTGAGCATGACCTTAAGTGTCTTTTGGCCATTCGAACTTCTTCTGTTGAGAATTCTCTGTTCAGTTCAGAGCCCCATTTTTCAATTGGGTTAATTGGCGTTTTACAGTCTAGTCTCTTGAGTTCCTTATATATTTTAGAGATCAGACCTTTGTCAGTTGCAGGGTTGGTGAAGATCTTTTCCCAGTCAGTAGGCTGCCTTTGTGTCTTAGTGAAAATGTCCTTTGCTTTACAGAAGCTGCTCAGCTTCAGGAGGTCCCATTTATTCAATGTTGCCCTTAAAGTCTGTGCAGCTGGGGTTATGCGCAGGAAACGGTTCCCTGTGCCCATTTGTTGTAGAGTACTTCCCACTTTCTACTCTATCAAGCTCAATGTGTTCAGATTAATATTGAGGTCTTTAATCCATTTGGACTTGAGTTTTGTGCATGGTGATAGATATGGATCTACTTTCATTCTTCTACACGTTGACATCCAGTTATGCCAGCACCATTTGTTGAAGATGCCCTCTTTCTTCCATTGTGTACTTTTAGCTCCTTTATCAAAAATCAGGGTGTTCATAGGTTTGTGGGTTTAAGATCCGGGTCTTCTATACGATTCCATTGGTCAACTTCTCTGTTTTTATGCCAATACCAAGCCGTTTTCAATACTGTAGCTTTGTAATAGAGTTTGAAGTCAGGGATGGTAATGCCTCCAGAAGAACCTTTATTGTATAAGATTGTTTTGGCTATCCTGGGTTTCTTGTTTTTCCATATAAAGTTGATTATTGTCCTCTCGATCTCTGTGAAGAATTTTAATGGGACCTTGATTGGGATTGCATTGAATCTATAGATTGCTTTTGGTAGAATTGCCATTTTTACTATGTTGATCCTCCCAATCCACGAGCAGGGGAGATCCTTCCATTTTCTGGTATCCTCTTCAATTTCTTTCTTCAAAGACTTAAAGTTCTTGTCAAATAAATCCTTCACTTCCTTGGTTAGCGATACTCCCAGATATCTTATGCTATTTGTGGCTATTGTGAAAGGTGATACTTCTCTGATTTCCCCTCTCTGCTTCCTTATCCTTTGTGTATAGGAGGGCGACTGATTTTTTGGAGTTGATCTTGTATCCTGCCACGTTACTGAAGGAGTTTATCAGCTGTAGGAGTTCTTTGGTGGAGTTTTTGGGGTCGCTTATGTATACTATCATATCATCTGCAAATAATGAAAGTTTAACTTTTTTCCTTTCCAAATTGAATCCCCTTGATTCCCTTATGTTGTCTTATTGCTATTGCTAGAAGTTCAAGCACTATATTGAAGAGATAAGGAGAGAGTGGACAGCCTTGTCGTGTTCCTGAATTTAGTGGGATAGCCTTGAGTTTCTCTCCGTTTAATTTGATGTTAGCTGTCGGCTTGCTGTAAATAGCTTTTATTATATTTAGGAATGACCCTTGTATCCCTAATCTCTCCAAGACCTTTATCATAAAAGGGTGCTGAATTTTGTCAAATGCTTTTTCAGCATCTAATGAGATGACCATATGGTTTTTTTTCTTGAAGTTAGCTTAATCATCAAATGTACTGTTACAGAGAGAGGAATCAGTCTACACTCAATTACAACAAGCTTGCTTTAAATTCTTCAGTGTAGAAACATATAGCAATTACTGTGGGGGCTCCTTTTGCTTTTTCAGCCAATAGCCTTTAAGATATGGTGCTGTGGGGCTCCTCCTGCTCCTTCATCCAATAGCCTTTAAGATATCAGACGACTTGGGCATGGTCTCTTATACTATAAATGCAGCTGCAAATCATGTGCTTACTCGCTTGTTTCTGGCTCTCACTTGTGGCTGCTAGACTCTGTTCCTGTTCCCAGTTTGTGTAGAGTATTGCTATCTAGGGCAGTGATCTGTATGTCTCCACTAAATACATAAATTTTTATGTATTTTATTTTATTTTATGTATTTATTTTATGTAATTCTAAACAACTGTGGGATTATTTTGTTTCTTCTGTCATCATCTGGCACCCAATATGAGGCCCAGTCCATACTTTTTAGGATTGGTCCATCAGCAGCATGACACATTGGGCACTGGCTCTCCTGCCTGCAGCTTCAGCCAGCCCCCAGACATAGCAGTCTGCTGCACAGTGCCCCAGTTAGTAACCCACATACCAGCCCACACACTGCTGCTTGCAATCCCTGTGGTGCACACAGTCCACAACTTGTACTGACACAAAACTTTGGGTTTTCTCATTATCCTGGGCCCCAACTCTCGGAATCATTTGATTACCTTAATAACTGTTTTTAATTTGTTAAACAATGCATATTTTCAGTATTTTTCAGCAACATGTGCTGTTTGCTGCTGCTAGCATCTCTTGGCCACATGGCTGCAACTGTGATACCTGCTGGCTGATAATGATTATTACACCTATTCCAATTCATTGTAATTACTTTTCAACAGATAAGATCTGAAAAACAACAAAAAATGACTGATAACATCCAGGAGTTCAATAGTTATTTTGCTTATGTTATGGGAGGTATTGTGCAAGACATGTTATTTTCCTTCCTATTATTTGATTCTAGGAATTAGCTTTGTTTTATCTCATTACAAAATGAGAAATAGAATCAATTTTACAAAATTATTTGAAGGAATTTGTGCTGTTGAATCTGTTGAAATCATCTGAAAAGTTATGATATGTCCAAGGATGAGACATATCTTTACTGAAGAAGTTGGAATGCTCAGTGAGGACATTAGAACAGAATATTGGACAGGAGATTCAGACTTTACAAAAGGTAGTAGTAAAAATATTTGAAAAGATTGTGAAATTTTTTTGAAATTGATGAGCAGGGACAGAAGTTACATGGACAGGATTAAGCCTCATCAGTATATGCCAGATGCCTGGACGACTTACAAAGAGTTTCAACTCCATATCTGCTAATATCCCCAGAAAGACCATCTGGCACAAAGTAACCTAAGGTAGTCAAAGAATATGCATGGGAACCAATACCTATGAGCAATCTAAAAGAAATAAAAACAAGCAATAGTTTGTTATGGGCTACATTCACCATTTGTCAGGGAAATGGTGAAAGCATGGTCTTCAAGCACTAAGAAAACCCCACATGATTGGCTTCACTTAATCTCAGCAGTCCTAGAAAATGGACCTCAGCTGCTTTGGAAGTGTTATTTGAAAGAAGAGGCAAACACTTTAGAACAACAAGGGAAAACAAAAGGATTTGAGACATCCCAAGATCAATTTCTTGGCAAGGGCCATTACTCTGATCCTCAGGAACAGGCTCACTATGACAAACACACCTTGTCCTTATGTAGTACAGCAGCTTTAAATGCATGGGCCAGAATTCAGAAACTAAGAAAGAGATCTGAGTCATATATTAGGGTTAAACCTGGCCGGAGAGAACCCTTTAATGACTTTTTACAAACATTAATTAAGGCTGTACAATTAGGAGTGACAGACCCTGAAGCTAGAGTGTACTAATTGAATCCTTGGCTTTTGAAAATGCCATCTTTGAATGTATATCCTTGGGCCTTTAAAAGTTAGATCAGAACCCATAGATGAATGGATCTATGAATACAATGACTGTTGAAATATTTGACTATAGTATTGAAGCTTAAGCTTAGGCAAGAGAAGCAATTTCCAATGGTATGAGAAGACACCAAAAATGCCACATGTTCTAATTGTGGGAGAATAGGACATCTAAGAAGGGACTGTAGACAAGGTATTCCTAGGAATAATGTCTCATCTAGGAATTGCAAGACTACAAAGACTCAATGTTCTGGTACATGTAGGAGTTGTGGCAAAGGCCAATATTGGATTAAAAAATACAGGTCAACAAGAGACCAACAAGGCCAACTGATACCTCCAGGAAATTCATCAGGAGTGCTTCTTTAGGACCCAATGTCAAACAAAGTCCAGTCATTCCCAGTAACTGTGGAGAACATGTCTCACCAGGAAAATTAAACAATCCAGGACCTACTGTAAAAAAACTATACTGTTCTGGATGATGAAATAGACCTGGAGGATGAGCCAAAACCTGCAGTAGGAAATAGGAAATGTATATTTTGTCAGACTTCTATAAATGATCAAAGACCAAAACTAAGAGTACTTATAAATGAGATTATAATTGAGGGATTACTAGACACAGGTATGGATGTGAGTATCAATACTCCAGAAAATTGGCATACACATTAGCCTCTTCAAGAGGCAGATATTCAATTTCAAGGAACTGGAACTCTATCTCAAATGAAACAAAGCACAAGGTGGGTTGAATTCATAGGGCCAGGAAGACAGAAAGGAAGGCTGAGGCAATATGTAGCTAATATTGCAGTGAACTTATGGGCCTATGACCCATTGCAGCAATGGAATACCCAGGGTAACCTTCCTGAAGTCCCCAAAACTCATGTTTCTGGGGAGAATGTTATAAAATATTATAAAAAAAGTCACCAGTCATCAGGCTGTAAAGGAACACAAAGCAATGAGCAAACCTTCAAAAGTACTAACAGCCTTGCCTTTAACATGGTTAACTGAGAAACCCATATGGGTTAAACAGTGGTCTTTAATGGAAGACAAATTGCAGGCTTTAGAACAGCAGGTACAGACTACTAAGAAATACTAATCTCCCACAGGGGATGCTCAATAGTCCCACCCTGTGCCAATACTTTGTAAATCAGCCATTGAAAATAATACACAAGTAATTTCCTAAGTCTATATTTTACCATTATATGGATGACATTTTATTATTAGACTCAAATGTAGAAACTTTAGAAAGAATGTTTGAAAAAGTAAAAAAGTTTTGCCTAAAGGGGGATTACAAATTGTTCTTAAAAAATACAAATAGGAGATTCTTTCAATTACCTAGGTTATAAAAACAGGTTTATAGAAAATTAGAACGCAAAAGGCACAAATTAGAAGAGAGCTATTGCAGAATCTTGATGACTTTCAAAGATTGTTGGAAGATACTTCCAGTCTATGACCAGTTGTTGGAAAAACACCTGACATAATAATTAATTTGAACAAAATCTTAGATGTTGACCAAGATTTAAACAATCCCAGAGAATTAACAGCTGAAGCAGAAAGAGACTTGATGGTTGTTGAAGAGAAATTACAGGAGGCACATGCAGATAGAGTTAATCCAAATCTTAATTGTATTCTAGTCATATTGCCTTCCAAAATTTCCCTTATAAGAATTTTCATGCAGAGGGAAGATATTGTCTTAGAATGGCTCTTTTTACCATAAAAAACAAATAAAAACTTAAAAACTTATGTGGAAAAAGTCTCTGAATTAATTATAAAAGAAAAATTGAGACTTCATCAACTAACATGTACAGACCCAGCAGAGATTATAGTTCCTTTTACTACTGATGAAATTAAAAAAAAAATGGAAAGACAATGAAGCTTGGCAAAGAGCCTGAGCTAATTTTTTGGAAAAAAAATAATAGTAATTATCCTAAAAGTGATAAAATTAACCTTTAAAAGAGAACTATTTCCATTCTTCCCCAAATTTTATGTGATGCACCAATACTGGACTTTGTACATTTCATATAGATGCAAATAAATCAGGAAAGGCAACTTACAAATCAGAAGAATTAAGTAAGGTGTAACAAAGGCTTCATAATTCTGTACAGAAGCAGAATTATATGTTATTCTTATGTTACTAAGGGATTTTAAAGACTCTCTCAGTATAATTACAGATTCACAAAATACAGAAAGAGTTGTCTTGCATATTGAAACTGCTAAATTTATACCAGATAATATAGAATGACTTTATTGTTCATATAGGTTCAAGATATAATCAGAAATAGGAGATTATAAAGAGATGTCCTACTTGGTCTTTCTAGAGCCAAACACCATTACCAGCAGGAAGTAACCCAAATGGTACTCAAAGAAATGTGATCTGGCAGATGGATATGTTCCACTTTGCATAATTTGGAAAATTAAAGTATGTACACCACACCATTGACACTTATTCAGGTTTTCAATAGGCAACTGCCTTGAGCTCAGAAGAGGCTGATTCAATAATCATGCATTTATTAGAAGTTATGGCCATCATGAGTATATCTGCACAAATAAAGACAGACAATGGTCCAGCATGTATGTCTAAGTAAATAAAACAGGTTTTTATTATAATATAAAGCATATTATAGGAATACCAAACAATCCTACAGGTCAGGAATTTATAGAAAGATCAAAACAAACTATAAAGAATATGCTAAACAAGCAAAAAGGAATGGAAAATACCCCTAGAAATAGATTACATAATGCTTTATTATCCTTGAATATTCTTATTGCTAATGAGAAAGAAAGAACAGCAGCAGAGAGACATTGGATAATAGAAAAAAACTTCTGAATTAAATCATCCAGTATATTTCAATGATGGACTGACCCCTTTGAAGAAAAATATTTATCTCAAAGAGTGGAGAGTCCTTGGACATCTAGATGCCTGAAGATAAAATGATTGCTATTCAGAAAGAATAAGCAAGCAAAGAGAAATCTGCCTTATTATGCTGTATTATCTACATGGTAAAATTTGATTATTTGAACACGTATTCATCTCTACTTAAAATTAAGAGCTGACTTTGGAGGTTGATAATGGCTATCCTTATCTAAATCCAAGCATGTTGTTTAAAGAAAAATTCAGAATTTCTGTCTTATGTCAGAAGTCATCTGTGATGGGACTGAAAAAAGATAAATTTTAAGGAAATATTTTTCTTCATTTCCTTTTTGTTTAGACCATATCTTTCATTGAATATATGTCTATATGAATAATGCTTAAATTTTCCACAATAAACAATAGATTTCTTGCAGCAATAGTTGAAGCTTCCACGAAGAAGTTGAGGCCCTACAACAATGACTACACCTGGTTTATATGATGTTATGGTGCTGATAGTGCTAATATGAGACTGGTCTTTGAGTACCAGCTGCAGAAATGGTGCAGCTTCTTATAACATTCTGGCCAGAATTCCAAATAAGAACTTCAAAACAAACAAACAAACATGCAAACAAAAAGACCCTATCAACTACCCAGAGACCATTTGTAATTATACAAAACAGCAATCTTGAAATTTACTCATCATTTATTTTTATAGAATTCCATAGGAAAAAAATGTCACCCCCATGACAGCAGGAAGCAATTCTAGAATGCGACATCCCCTCTCCCAACAAAGTTTGTCGTCATGGTTAGAGATACCATTTAGGGTCTGATTATTATTTGCATAGGGTTGGGGGTTGGAGGTGAAAATTATGTAGGCCTAGAGATCTCAAAAGAGTAAAGATGGAATGGGATAATAGGTAATTTAGTGTGAACTTATTCACACTAATAATAGTAATAATAGTGAGTAATAGAATGAATACTTGTGAGCTATTTTTTATGGACAATTTACACTAGTATAGTTTCTTGTATATTGATACAAGTTCAAATTATATTTTTATTTCTTTTTACAATATTTGTATGCCTATGTAAAGTTATTTTGTCATATTGTATGCATGCATATTTCTACCTCTGATTAAGATTTTTATACATTGTTTTCATTTTGATGTCATTGTCCTTATTTACTGCACAATTGATTAAAGATTGTTTAATATTCTGATATGACGTCTTAGTCTTTAAGTTATATAGGTATTAAGTATTAGAGGTCAATAGACATTTATGTTTGTTATACTTTAATCAGACTAATTAGGTTCTTTAGATACATAGAGACTGTATTCTGAATAGATAGGTAACCTTCAACCATTTTAACGATTTGTAGAATATGGCATTTAAATAACTTAGAATTCTGTTGACATGAGACATGATTGCTCCTGGAAGCACCAGTCTATTCCTGAGAGAGTCTTGAGCACCAAAGACACTCAATTTGGAGTTTGTCTTCTTCTTGGCACAACTGGCCTTTGGGAAAGAAAGTGTCTATGCCTTGATCACTAACAAAGTGCATTATGTCCAGACTGGATAAGCAGGAAACAAGGAAAAACACCTGTCAAATCTTGCCAAGATATGATAAGACAATTTTTGAAGATTTTCCTGCATCTGAAAATGGTCTGTCCATTACTCTAGGCCTTTGGCAAAGTTGGTTGCTTCAACGTTGCAAATGAGATTTGGATGATTGCTCAGGCAGCCAGTTGTCACTGTCATCTACTGCACATTTTGGAAGCTGCTTGATTTCACTTCCTGCCTACTCAAGTAATATTACCTCACTTCTCAGGCCTTCCATGTGGTTGAAGATTAGATAGCTGTAGTTACTGTCCTCTTATGATCCAAGCCATTTCCAATACAAGACTTAGACTCCTTAGGATAGAATATTTATTAAAACATTTAACATATGTTCCTTACTTAATATTGTCTATGCTGGTTGTAATTATAATCTTATACTTGATATCTGTTCCTAGTTTATATAGTTTTGTATTGAGATTGGAACTCTCTTCTTTAAACAAAAGGGGGAGTTGCTATGGGAGTTCCTTCAGCAAATAGTCTTTAAGATATAGAGCTATGAGAGCTCCTTCCACTCCTTCAGTCAATAGCCTTTAAGATACCAGCCCACTTGGGCATGGTCTCTTATATTATAAATGTAACTGTAAAGCATGCACTTGCTCTCTTGTTCCCAGCTTTCACTTCCAGCTGCTAGACTCTGTTCCTGCTTTGTGATATAGGACAGTGATCTTTACGTCTCTGTTAAATAAATAGCTTTTTATTATACATAATTCTGAACTAGTGTGGGATTATTTTGTATTTTCCACCATCAAGCAACAAATAGCTTTCATACCTATTCTTTTTCTAAATTTAAGAGCAATTTGTTGCCTATTACTGTCCCTTGTAGGAAGGTATATTGTGAACCTGATGACCTCTAATTCTGTTTAAAGTGTGTATAGCATACTGAAATAGAAACAAAAAATGTGTTTCTTATAAATAAATATTAAGTGGAATCTATACTCAGTGTCTTGTGGAAAGTTCCTCTGGGAACTTTGTAAAATATTGAAGGCACCATTGAGTTTACTCCTTTATCACTCAAAGCTTAAATACATCTATGATTATGGATTTCATTAAATCTTGGATACAATGAAATCTGTCTTTTCATTTACTCATTGAAATCTCCCATTAAGTTGTGATAAATAATATTTACCATATATGTATTTACAGATGAGTATACAGTATCTCCACAAAATGTCTTCTAAGAATTAAATATGGTAATTTTCAAGCACCTAAAAGAAAGCCTAAAACATTTTCTTCCCACTCTGTGTGACCCCTATTTCTGGTAGTAGCATATTTTGTCAATATTTACACAATTTTTCATCATATATTTCTCCTTTAGGTCTGTATTTTGTTTCTTGAAAACTGTTGTCCAGGTGCTATGGAGATGTCTTAACAGTTAAGAGCATATGCTACTTTTGCAGAAGGCCTGAATTAAGTTTCCTTCTTAAGCACTGAATTGAGCAGCTCACAACTGCCTGCAGCTCCAGCTTGAGGGGATCTGGTGCATTCTTCTGGCTGCTGAGGACACTGCAAAAGGCAAGGGCAGAAAACATACAGACACATATGAACACATATAATTAAAAATTAAATAAACACTTTAAAAAGGAATATTTGTCCATAAGCACTTGTATACAATAAACACATGATTAAGAAGTAAGAATATGATTTAAAATATATACAGATAATATAATTTATATATTTGAATATATATGAATAATATATAGGTATATTATTTGTATTACATATAATATGCATATGTTCAGCATATAGACACATAAAACAGAAGTTTTCCTTGAAGTAAACCTTTTAGATAAGTACACAACTTTCAGGTTATCCTTGCTTAAGTAATTTTGCTTATTTTCAAGACAGGATACATTTGTAAAGTTAATGTACTGGTGGAATTTTAAATAAGTTAATGTCAATTAGTACACAAATAACCCCCAAATAAAACATCTCAGATATAACAGATGTCCAGTCTTTGCCATTTAAGCAGAAATATAACCTCCTTTGATTCTCTATCCCAGGTGTTTAAAACTCCAACCTTAATTGGTCTGTACTTTGTTATTTTGTCTCATCAATGCTAACAAAATGAGTAGCAGAACATTAAAGTTTTGCTATAATTGGGCTGGAAGTGAACCAATCAATAAATGTCCTCAAGATCTATTCATGGGTCTGTAACATAGAGACAAAATTAATAAGATACTGAAAATTAGAAATATACAATATTGGAATATGGAATATTGTTATATTCTAGGAATAAGAATAAATAAGAATAAGAATAAACTGTTTCATTTGGTAGTAAAAAGACATGAGAAATCTCATGATATTTTAAAAGGTAATTAATACGACTAAATGAAAATTAATATTAGTGAACTACTAAATGTATTTTAAGTTTTCCTGATTGTATGTGGATTTTTTTTCTTTTGGTTTATTGAGACAGGGTTTCCCTGTAGCTTTAGAGCCTGTCCTGGAACTAGCTCTTGTAAACCAAGCTGGCTTCAAACTAATAGAGATATGTCTGCCTCTGCCTCTGCCTCTGCCTCCTGAGTGTTGGAATTAAAGACATGTGCCACCACCCCCAGCTCTTTAGGTGGATTTTTATAAATGAAAAGTGATCCCAAATTATATACATGAACTTTACAGTTATTTCACAATTAATGACACTGTAATTAACAGAAAAGAAGGTAACAGGGAAAGGTTATTGTTTAACTTGCTTGTTTAATTAAATGCACCGAGAAATGACTTTCGGAACAGTGAAGTGCAATTCTCAGTGTCTAGTCTGGATTATTCAGGGCACAGTTGACAGACACAGTGGGTGTGTCTGGTGACTGACATAAGCATGGGGATCTCTGAAAGCAGGATAACCAAGAGTCCCCATCCAAGCTGGAGGGATGAACACTAGTTATCTTAATTAAATATATATATTTAATTTAATGTCCTTTATTTAATGTCCTCTTTGTGAGCAATGTTAATATAAGTTGTTCTTTTCAGATAGAAGTATTTCTCAGCCATTAGTAAAATCTGTAAGTATATATATATATATATATATATATATATATATATATATATATATGGGTGCCCGCCACCCAGCTCCCAAATAATCACATGACCACTTGTTATTTCTTATGAATACCTAGTCTTAGCTTGGCTTATTTCTTGCCAGCTTTTCTTAAATCATCCCAACCTACTTTTACCTCTGGGCTTTTACATTTCTCTGTTTTTTATTTCTTCTCTTTCCTTCTTACTCTGTGTCCGACTGTGTGACTGGGTGCCTGGCCCCTGGCATCCTTCATTCCTTCTTCTTGCTCTTGATGTTTCTTCTATCTATTCTCACTGCCTGGCAACCCTGCCTATCCCTCTCTGGTCTAGCTATTGGCCATTCAGCTGTCAGGTGTTTTTGACAGAAAAATTAACACAGCTTCACAGTTATAGGACAATGTATTTCTAGTTATATACTCTGACTTTTATTTAGCTAAGTCTTTATAAGATTTACTTTCCACTTATTTTCATGTTATGTTTAGTAGGTGTACACATGAGTGCTGATGGCTGCAAAAGGAGAAGCCAGATTCCTTGAAGCATATTTAGATGGTGTGTAAGAAATCCATAGTGGGTGCTGGGTATGGACTCAGGTCATTTTGAAAGACAGAGGAATCTTGGATGTCTTGGATGAGTCCTAAGATTGGGAAACAGATTCAGGGCTTGCAACAGCCTACCCTGGGTGCTTCCTTCCTGCTGAAATTTGGTTTTGGAAAAGGCTCCACCCTTTCTTTGAGGCAGTGTTCTGTGAGAAACTGATCCTCACTTCATAATATGAGCCCTGGAGAGTCAGAGTAGGAAAAACTAGCATTTGTTTGTTAAAAATATAGATTACTTCCCCTCTGCTTAGTGCTTTGTATTACCAGACTGACCATTTAAGGCTCATAGGACTTGCCTTTGCCTATTAAATAGAACACTGAAAGTTAGAAAGGTCAAAGGTGTTTGTTAGAGTACATATAAATGAAAGCATTGTAAGTGGGTTAAAATGAAGCAGTCTAAATTATTTTGAAATGTAAACAAATTTTACTTTCAAAAGACAGCTGAGTGTGTGAAACTTTGACAAGCTCTTTGTGAGCAATGTTAATATAAGTTGTTCTTTTCAGATAGAAGTGTTTCTCAGCCATTAGTAAAATCTGTAAATGACGTTAGTGTTAAACAGATCTGTACATTAATGTGGAAGGCTGTTTGTTTCAGTTTCATAGATTAACAATTCTGAAATCATAGAAGTTGCTACAGTTAATGTCAATTTCTTGCATAAATTAAGGTTGGTAATTCAAGATTTTCTTTATAACTTGAATGTATCAAGAACCTCACAAATCCATGGTGTGGAATATAAAAGACAGATAAAGGTTAGACTTATGTTTGTAATTTAATTTAGCTTTAGTTAAATTCTCTCGTGTATTTGTTTCATGTACAAAACACCTGTGCTTCAGAAGTTGTATTAGTCAGAGTTCTTTAGTGGAACATAACTGGTAAAAAGGATGTGTAAATGTATGTATGTTAGCACATGACTATGTATGTGATTTACTAGAGTGGCTTACAGACTATGATCTAGCAAGCAATTCATGACTGTGTTCTGATGAAAATTCTAGGAATATGGCAGTTATTCATTGATCCAATGCAAAAACCCCAATCAAGCCAAATCACAACAAGCCAAATTAAAAAATATCCAGGCTTAATGGAATTTCTGCACTTTTGGGTGGCCCCGAGAGGGAACTGGGAGGCCACTGACACAACCACCAGGGGGAAGGAAAAGAGGCAACCAGGAAACTTTCCAGGGAAGCAGTTTAAATAGACTGAGGGCGTGGTCAAGATTTTAGTGGGCTCATCTTGACCCTCCTCTAGGGGAGGGATTAAGACTTAGCAGGCACAGGGACGGGGCCTCCAAATATGGAGGCCAGAGACTGGGGCTTACATTTTAGACTGTTTGTATAAGGGGTAACAGGAAGCTGAGGTGATATTTTGACTACCATTTTGGCTCTCTTAGAAAAAAATGGGCATTGACTAAAGTACGGCTACTTCTTGTGGGCATAGGGTGGCATGGGGAACGGAAGAGCTAGGTGTTGGTTGGGTCCATGCTCAGCAAGGGGTATGGCTGGAAAGACATCCCATGTACTGTCATCCCAGAAATGTCAGGCATCTGTTCCTTGGGGGAGTTGAGAAGGCAGGTGTCTAGGAAAAAATATGTTATTACCAAAGATGCGTGTGCCAGAATGAGGAGGAGGTAGGCTCTTAATTGTGGCATCTTAGAAAACCAGAGGGTGGAAGGTCCCGTCTGCTCAACAGACCAAGTGTCCTGAGTAGCTGCCCAGTTGAGCCTGGAGAAATAGTACCAGCATGGGTGTCCCAAGAGCTTGGCAGCCAAGGGGGTGGTGAAGATTACTGTGTGAGGTCCTGTCCATTGAGGAGGTTCAAGAGACCCAGAAATTAGTTGTTTGAGGAGTATGCTGTCCCCTGGGGAGAGCAAGGCAGGTTTAGGGGCATTAGGGTTCACTGGTGTGGGGGCTGGGAGACAACTATCAGCATGTGAATGGAGAAGGGACCTTAAAAGGGAGAGGTAGGGTAGGTACCCCACCAGTGGAGGAGTTTGGACTGGGAGGTGATGGTTAAGGAGAAAAGCCCTGTCATAAAGCAGCTCAAAAGGGGTCAGGCCCATAGGGGAACATGGGGTGGCCCTGAGGCAAGTAAGAGCAATGGGGAAAAGGGATGGCCAGGATAACACGAGTTCAATGGAGAGCTTGTTTAGCTCTTGTTTGATGAGTCCATTTGCCCCCTCCATCTTTCCCAAGGAGATGTTGAGAGCTTCTGTCATGAGCTCCAAGTCTCAGAAAGCGAAGGCTGGCCCATTGTCCATCTGGATGGTTCATGGGACACCAAACTGAGGAAAGATGTGGTCCAGGAGTACCAGAGTCACCACATCTGCTATTTCCCTGGAGGTCGGAAACGCTTCTATCCATCCTGTAAAAGTGTCCACAAGTGTTAAAAGATAACAGAGTTTTTAACGAGTAGGCATATGAGTGAAATCAAACTGCCACTGGTTAGTGTCCACAAAGCAGATGTAAAGACTGATGTGTGTGGAGAGCCCCTTGTGGGTTTCCCTGGGCACATACCTGGCAAGAAGAGTGAACCTGTAAAATACAATCTCAGAAATGGTTGGGGTCAAAAGGGGCTCCAAGAAGTGGAACAAAGCTTTAGGGAAGCACCTAATGATATCTTTTATTTTATTCTTAGAAACATTATTTTTTTTCTTTTCTTTTATTTTTTTATATTTAAAAATTTCCACCCCCTCCTCTCCTCCTTCCCCTTCTCTCCTCTCCTCCTCCCCTTCCCTCCCCTCCCCTCCATCCATACCTCTCCTCCCTCCCTC
The DNA here is from genome assembly GCF_903992535.2 of Arvicola amphibius. NCBI lineage: Eukaryota > Metazoa > Chordata > Mammalia > Rodentia > Cricetidae > Arvicola > Arvicola amphibius. Next base: position 118,672,531 of record NC_052058.2, on the reverse strand, counting down.
TCCAGGCCAAGGAGCCATCAGGGTTCCCTACTCTATGTTGAGACGAAGGACCTCCCAACTCCCCCCAGGTCCAGGAAGGTGATCAACCAAGCTGAGAAGGCTCCCACAGAGCCCGTCCATGCAGAAGAATCAGAGCCCAGGGCCATTGTCCTTTGCTTCTCAGTCAGCCCCCACTGTTGGCCACATTCAGAGAGACGGGTTTGGTCGCATGATCCATCAGTCCCATTCCAACTGGAGTTGGTGATCTCCCATTAGTTCTGTCCCACTGTCTCCATGAGTGAAGGCACCCCTCACGTTCCTGACTTTCTTTCTCATGTTCTCTCTTGTTCTGCTCCTCATCAGGACCTTGGGAGCTCAGTCCAATGTTCCAATGTGGGCTCAGTCATTTTCTTCATCTATCGCCTGATGGAGGTTCCCTCACGGTCCTGACTTTCTTTCTCATGTTCTCTCTCCTTCTGCTCCTCATCAGGACCTTGGGAGCTCAGTCCGGTGCTCCAATGTGAGGCTCTGTCATTTTATTCATCTATCGCCAGGTGGAGGTTCTTCTTATTATCTTCTCAAGGATCCCAAATTATAGGCTCGATGTCCTTTAATTATGGCTAGAAACCGATTATGAGTGAGTACATCCCATGTTCATCTTTTTGGGTCTGGATTACCTCACTCAGAATAGTGTTTTCTATTTCCATCCATTTGCATGCAAAATTCAAGATGTCATTGTTTTTTTACTGCTGAGTAGTATTATATATATATATATATATATTCCACTGTTTCTTCATCCATTCTTCCACTGAAGGGCATCTAGGTTGTTTCCAGGATCTGGCTATTACAAATAATGCTGCTATGAACATAGATGAGCAAATGCTTTTGTAGTATGATTGGGCACTCTTTGGTAGATTCCCAATAGTGGAATTGCTGGGTCCTGGGGTAGGTTGATCCCGAATTTCCTGAGAAACCGCCACACTGCTTTCCAAAGTGGTTGCATAAGTGTGCATTCCCACTAGCAATGGATGAGTGTACCCCTTACCCCACAACCTCTCCAGCAAAGGTTATTATTGGTGTTTTAGATTTTAGCCAATCTGAAAGCTGTAAGATGATATCTCAAAGTTGTTTTGATTTGCATTTCCCTGATAGCTAGGGAGGTTGAGCATGACTTTAAGTGTCTTTTGGCCATTTGAACTTCTTCTGTTGAGAATTCTCTGTTCAGTTCAGAGCCCCATTTTTTAATTGGGTTAATTGGCGTTTTACAGTCTAGTCTCTTGAGTTCCTTATATATTTTAGAGATCAGACCTTTGTCAGTTGCAGGGTTGGTGAAGATCTTTTCCCAGTCAGTAGGCTGCCTTTGTGTCTTAGTGAAAATGTCCTTTGCTTTACAGAAGCTGCTCAGCTTCAGGAGGTCCCATTTATTCAATGTTGCCCTTAATGTCTGTGCAGCTTGGGTTATGCGTAGGAAACGGTTCCCTGTGCCCATGTGTTTTAGAATACTTCCCACTTTCTCCTCTATCAAGCACAATGTGTTCAGATTAATATTGAGGTCTTTAATCCATTTGGACTTGAGTTTTGTGCATGGTGATAGATATGGATCTACTTTCATTCTTCTACAGGTTGACATCCAGTTATGCCAGCACCATTTGTTGAAGATGCCCTCTTTCTTCCATTGTGTACTTTTAGCTCCTTTATCAAAAATCAGGTGTTCATAGGTTTGTGGTTTAAGATCCGAGTCTTCTAGATGATTCCATTGGTCAACTTCTTTGTTTTTATGCCAATACCAAGCTGTTTTCAATACTGTAGCTCTGTAATAGAGTTTGAAGTCAGGGATGGTAATGCCTCCAGAAGTTCCTTAATTGTATAAGATTGTTTTGGCTATCCTGGGTTTCTTGTTTTTCCATATAAAGTTGATTATTGTCCTCTCGATCTCTGTGAAGAATTTTAATGGGACCTTGATTGGGATTGCATTGGATCTATAGATTGCTTTTGGTAGAATTGCCATTTTTACTATGTTGATCCTCCCAATCCACGAGCAGGGAAGATCCTTCCATTTTCTGGTATCCTCTTCAATTTCTTTCTTCAAAGACTTAAAGTTCTTGTCAAATAAATCCTTCACTTCCTTGGTTAAAGTTACTCCCAGATATCTTATGCTATTTGTGGCTATTGTGAAAGGTGATACTTCTCTGATTTCCCTCTCTGCTCCCTTATCCTTCGTGTATAGGAGGGCGACTGATTTTTTGGAGTTGATCTTGTATCCTGCCACGCTACTGAAGGAGTTTATCAGCTGTAGGAGTTCTTTGGTGGAGTTTTTCGCGTCGCTTATGTACACTATCATATCATCTGCAAATAATGAAAGTTTAACTTCTTCCTTTCCAAATCGAATCCCCTTGATTCCCTTATGTAGTCTTATCGCTATTGCTAAAACTTCAAGCACTATATTGAAGAGATAAGGAGAGAGTGGACAGCCTTGTCGTGTTCCTGAATTTAGTGGGATAGCCTTGAGTTTCTCTCCGTTTAATTTGATGTTACCTGTCGGCTTGCTGTAAATAGCTTTTATTATATTTAGGAATGACCCTTGTATCCCTAATCTCTCCAGGACCTTTATCATAAAAGGGTGCTGAATTTTGTCAAATGCTTTTTCAGCATCTAATGAGATGACAACATGGTTTTTTTCCTTCAGTTTATTTATATGATGGTTTACATTGATAGATTTTAGTATGTTGAACCAGCCCTGCATCTCCGGGATGAAGCCTACTTGATCATAGTGGATAATTTTTCTAATGTGTTTTTGGATTTGGTTTGCCAGTATTTTATTGAGAATTTTTGCGTCAATGTTTATGAGTGAGATTGGCCTGTAATTCTCTTTCTTGGTTGAGTCTTTGTGTGGTTTAGGTATCAGGGTAACTGTAGCTTCATAGAAGGAATTTGGCAGTGACTCTTGTGTTTCTATATTATGAAATACCTTAAGGAGTATAGGTATTAGGTCTTCTTGGATGTTCTGGTAGAATTCCGCATTGAAACCATCTGGTCCTGGGCTCTTTTTGGTAGGGAGGTTTCTGATAAGAGTTTCTAATTCTTCACGACTAACAGGACTGTTTAGAGCATTTACCTGGTCCTAGTTTAACTTTGGTATATGGTATTTATCTAAAAAACTGTCCATTTCTTTTACATTTTCCAATTTTGTGGCATACAGGCTTTTGTAGTACGATCTAATGATTCTCTGAATTCCCTCTGTATCTGTGGTTATGTCCCCCTTTTCATTTCTAATCTTATTAATTTGCGTGTTCTCTCTCTGCCGTTTGATTAGTTTGGCTAAGGGTTTGTCAATCTTGTTGACTTTCTCCAAGAACCAGCTTTTTGTTTCATTGATTCTTTGGAGTGTTTTCTGTGTTTCTATTTTGTTGATTTCTGCCCTCACTTTGATTATTTCCAGTCTTCTACTTCTCCTAGGTGAGTCTGCTTCTTTTTTTTTTTTCCAGAGCTTTTAGGTGTGCTGTTAAGTCACCAATGAGTCTTTCTCCATTTTCTTTAAGTGGGCACTTAGTGCTATGAACTTTCCTCTTAGCACTGCTTTCATTGTGTCCCATAGGTTTGAGTATGTTGTGTCTTTGTTTTCATTAAATTCAAGAAAGACTTTAATTTCTTTCTTTATTTCTTCCTTGACCCAGGTGTGGTTCAGTATTTGACTGTTCAGTTTCCATGAGTTTGTGGGCTTTCTGGGGGTAGCATTGTTATTGATTTCTAATTTTAATCCATGGTGATCTGATAAGACACAGGTGGTTACTAATATTTTTTTGTAACTGTGGAAGTTTGCTCTGTGACCAAGTATATGGTCAATTTTCGAAAAGGTTCCATGAGCCGCAGAGAAGAAGGTATATTCTTTCCTATTTGGGTGGAGTGTTCTATAGATGTCTGCTAAGTCCATTTGGTTCATTACCTCCATTAAGTCTTTCAATTCTCTGTTAGGTTTCTGTCTGATTGACCTGTCCATTGGTGAGAGAGGAGTGTTGAAGTCTCCAACTATTAATGTGTGTGGTTTGATGGCTGCCTTGAGTTCTAGAAGTGTTTCTTTTACATAAGTGGGAGCTTTTATATTAGGGGCATAGATATTCAGGATTGAGACTTCATTCTGAAGGATTTTTCCTGTTATGAGTATAAAGTGTCCCTTTCCATCTCTTCTGATTGATTTTAGTTTGAAGTCAACTTTATTAGAAATTAGTATGGCTACACCCACTTGTTTCTTAGGTCCATTTGCTTGATAAACCTTTTCCCAACCCTTTACTCTGAGTAGGTGTCTGTCTTTGTGGTTGAGGTGTGTTTCTTGTAAACAGCAGAATGTTGGATCCTGTTTTCTTATCCAATCTTAGCCTGTGCCTTTTTATAGGTGAATTGAGTCCATTGATATTAAGTGATATTAATGTCCAGTGGTTGTTAACTCCGGTTATTTTTTTTGGAGTAGAGTTTGTGTGTTTCCCTTCTTCTGGTTTTGCTGGTGAAGGGTTGCTAGATGCCTGAGTTATTGTGGGCGTTGTTGGACTCCTTGGTTTTTTGATTTTCCTTCTATTACTTTCTGCAAGGCTGGATTTGTGGCTACGTATTGTTTAAATTTGTTTTTGTCCTGGAATATCTTGTTTTCTCCATCAATGGTGAATGCAAGCTTTGCTGGGTATAGTAGTCAAGGCTTGCATCCATGTTCCCTTAGTGTCTGTAGCACATCTATCTAAGCTCTCTGGCTTTCATGGTTTCCATTGAGAAATCCGGTGTAATTTTGTTAGGTTTCCCTTTGTATGTTACTTGACCTTTTTCATTTGCAGCTCTTAATATCTGTTCTTTATTCTGTATGTTTTGTGTTTTGATTATTATATAGCGTGGGGATGCTTTCTTTTGATCCAGTCTATTTGGTGTTCTGTAGGCTTCTTGTACTTTCATAGGAACATCCTTCTTTAGGTTGGGGAAGTTTTCTTCTATAATTTTGTTGAATATGTTTTCTGGGCCTTTGAGTTGTAATTCTTCTCTTTCTTCTATCCCAATTATTCTTAGGTTTGGTCTTTTCATGGTGTCCCAGATTTCCTGGATGTTTTGTGTTAAGAATTTGTTAGATTTGTTTAGTTCTTTAATCTGTGAATTTATTTCCTCTATAGTATCTTCAGAGTCTGAGATTCTTTCTTCCATCTCTTGTACTCGGTTGGAAATACTTGTCTCTGAAGTTTCTGTTCATTTACTCAGAATTTCCTTTTCCAGTCTTCACTCAGCTTGTGTTTTCTTCATTGCCTCCATTTCATTCATCAGGTCTTGTACTGTTTCCCTTACCTGTTTGATTGTTTTTTCTTGTTTTTCTTGTTTTTCTTGGGTATCTTTGAGAGATTTATTTATTTCATCTTCCTTTTTGTTTGTCATCTCCATTTCTTTATGGCAGTTTTTTACCTCCTGTTTAAGGTCCTCTATTATTTTCATAAAGTACTGTTTAAGGTCGGTTTCTTCTATATCTTCTGGGATAGGGTGTTCAATTCTTGTTTTTTCAGGATGTCTGGGTTGTGGTGATGGCTTGTTGCCTTTCATGTTGTTGGAGGAGCTCCTGCATTAGCACCTCCCCATCTCTTCCTTCAAAAGGAGCCTGGAGGTGCTTGGTGTCCTAGACCAATCTTTGCTGTGACTGAAACTGGCTGGATCTCCCCAGCGCCAGAGGAGGACCTATTCCTTGTGTCACAATCTAAAGAAGGCCACACTCCCTTGCAGGAATCCTCAGACCTGCCTGGAGGCCAGAGTCTGACTCCTTTGGGTGGATGGCCTTAGTACAGGAGCAGGATACCTGAAAACACTAGGGAAGGCTTGGGAGTGGCAGGGACATGAGAAACAAAGACAAGCCTGCAGAGGGAGCTGGGGGATGGTGTCTGTGCTCTCTTCCAGGGCAGGTTGCCCCAGGGTCTGCACTAACTCACCAGTCCAGATGGAAGTTCCGGGGACAGGATCAGGGATTCCAGGCAGCCCAGGGAAGCTGCCCTGACAAAATGGCCAAGGTGGGGGCAGGGCAGGATGGAATATCACATAGTGAACCTGGCAGCACAATCTGAAGGAGCCCACACTCCCTTGCAGGAATCCTCAGACCTGCCTGGATGCCAGAGTCTGACTCCCTTGGGTGGATGGCCTTAGTACAGGAGCAGGACACCTGAAAACACTAGGGAAGTTTTGGGAGAGGCAGTGACATGAGAAACAAAAACAATCCTGCAGAGGGAGCTGGGGGGAGGGGGTCTGTGCTCTCTTCCAGGGCAGGTTGCCCCAGGGTCTGCACTAACTCACCAGTCCAGATGGATGTTCAGGGGACAGGATCAGGGATTCCAGGCAGCCCAGGGACGCCGCCCGGACAAAAGGGCCAAGGTGGGGGCAGGGCAGGATGGAATATCACACAGCAAACCTGGCAGCACAATCTGAAGGAGCCCGCATTCCCTTGCAGGAATCCTAGACCTGCCTGGATGCCAGAGTCTGACCCCTTTGGGTGGATGGCCTTAGTACAGGAGCAGGACACCTGAAAACACTAGGGAAGACCTAATGATATCTTGACCCAGTAAAGGTTCTGGTCAAGCAAGAAAGAATGAGAGAAAAATTGTCCTGCAAGAATGCAGGGCAGTGGCAAAGCTTTAAGTAGGGAGGAATGGGTTCCATCTACCCTCATAACTGAAATTGGTGAGAGGAACATAAAGCTCAAGTGACATGTTAGAATAGAATAGGTAGCTCCCATGTCCAAAATAAAAGTAATGAACTTACCCACTACCTGCAGCTTTACCCTAGGCTCTGATAGTGTTATGGGATATACCAAGTCTGGGCAGCATCAATCTTCTGCAAGGCTGAGAATTTCGAAGGCTGGCACAGTTTCACTTGCTGATGTTGGTGAGGCTGAACCTTTGTGGCATGGCATAGAGGACAAGCCCGCATGGGGCATTGTGATTTCCAGTGTCGAGGTTGCTGGCAGATAGGGTATATCCTCAGAGGATGCATAGTGCAATATCCTGCCATATGATCAGTTAGGCCACACTTGAAACAGCTTGCCTATGAGGTTGACTTAGGCTGGGCTCCACCAGGGCAGAGTGTTGTGGTTGGCTTCCTTTGTTCCTCTCTCTGTGACCTTAGGGCATCTACCAAGGCCTGGGCCTGTAGATTGTTGTAGCATTGTCTGTTGGGAAGACTCAGCTTTTTCTTCTCAGGCATTAAAAGCTTTAAAAGTCATTTTCACCAATTCTTGTAGAGGGGTTTTGGGACCCTCCTCAACCTTTTTTAAACTTTAAACAGAAGGATTAATAGAAAAGGAATTTAGCCACTTTTCTATTTGAGAGAGATCTGGAAGAGAAAAAGGGACATGAACTTTCATAATGCCATCACCTCCTGCCACATACATCCTGGAGAGGATGGAGAAGGGTGGAGATATGGTATGGGAGGAGACTGGGGAGGACTGGGAGTGGCTAGCCCAGTGCACAGAGGGCATCCAAGGTTGGGGAGATGAGGTAGGAGAGGGAGGGGAGGAGAAAAGTGGGTAAGTTGGAAGTTGACATTGAGCCTCTGGATTGGGAAGGGAAAGGGGTAGAAAGGGAAGGAAAGGAATGTGAAAAATATTGCTCCACAGGAGGGGGTAGTGTGGGCTTAAAGGAGTGGGAGAGGGACCAGTGCCTCTGGCTGCATGGTCCAGCTGGAATTGTTGGGGTCTCAATTCCGAGGTGAACAGGAATTTGTAGGTGTTGTCTTAGCGACCAAGACTGGTGCTACAAGACACTGGATACCAAGAGGAGAGTGAGAGTGCAGAGCCCAGAAACCATGGGCATATGTAAGCTCTGCTCATTTGTCTTTATGGTGGCAAAACATAGCGAAATTAGCTGTTTGGGACTGATTGTTATCATTCAGGCCCATTTTGTATAGATTTTGTAAAAGGCATCCCAGGGGCAACTGCGGATCTGGCTTTGAACTCTAAGTGCCCATTTTAAAGTCTACGCCCAACCACATGGCTTAAGTCTATTACAGCTTGTCTGCTAAAATAGCCCTTAGGCTTAATGGGATCATGGAAATTGAATGCTAGGCATCCCTGGAGGAAACAAAGTCCACCTCAGCTAAGCCCAGTCTTGCCAGTCTAGCCACTGCTGAGATCAAACTCTTGGCGTGAGCTCGCAGCTTCAACAAGAGAAAGTATGGATGGGTGCCTCCCAAAACTCTATAGCATAGACAAGAAAAGATGACTCACCAAGATGCAGCCACTATAGCCCAGGAGCCAGTTATTGTGTGGCATGGAGAGCTCAGATTGTGGACTGGGGGCTTTTAACACGTGACCTAGGGCCACACAGAAAGGCTGCCCTACTCAGTGGGACCTCCAAAATGTTAGAAATATTTCCTACTGTGAGCTCTCTGTTGACCCAAAAATCCCAATCAAGCCAAATCACTACAAGCCAAATTAAAAAATACCCAGGTTTAATGGAATTCCTGCACTCTTGGGTGGCCCCAAGGGGGAACCGGGAGGCCACTAATACAACCATGAAGAGTAAGGAAAAGAGACCACCAGGAAACTTTGCAGGGAAGTAGTTTAAGTAGATGGAAGGTGCAGTTAAGATTTTGGCGGGCTCATCTTGACCCTCCTCTGGGGAAGGGTCAAGACTTCGTGGGAACAGGGATAGGGCTTCCAAAGATGCAGGCCAGAAACCGGGGCTTACAGTTCAGTCAACAGGGTGGGTGTCTCAGCTGATCTTCAGTTTAGGTCAAAATCATGAAGAAGTAGGCTGTAACTGCAGGAAAGGGATGTGTTTTATATATGACTTACAGGTGAGAATGAAGGCAAGTGGGCAAAGACCAAAGCCTTTTCTTCCACATTCTTTATGGAATCTGCCACAGAAAGATGTGGTCCAGCTTTAGGATGGGTTTTCATACCTCAAGTGATCTAGATTTCAGGTGGGTCCTCCAACCCAAATAATCCAATTAACTAATAATCCCTCACAGGTATCACAGTTGTTTGGGATTTTAGTTAATTCTGGGTGTATTTATGTTGACAACAAAGAAGAGCCATCACATAATGTAATTATCTTTTGATAAAAAAATCTTAGTTCATATTTAATTTGATTCCTAAACTTTTTTAAAGTTTTCATTCGTCCTTATTTCCTTCTATTTCTGCTTTATCTTTTTCTTATTTATGTTTTACTATTTATTGGACTGTCATAAAAGTTGTTTATAATAAAGCAAAAATTCAGGGTTGGACAGAGTCTCTCTGGTCTGGTCCAGGTACTGCCTGAACCCTTCTGGAAGCTGGTGACAGCGGAATGCTCTTCCCCCTGCTCCAAACACTGACAGCAGCTCCCACCTCCTTAAAAAGAAACTCATCTGTGAGAAGCAGCCCCAAGAGGATATCGCTGAGACATATAGGGGACTGTACTGAGGCTGAGACATAACACGACTCCACTCAACCCAAAAGAGTGTTGATCAGAGAATGAAAGACCAATTCTAAAAGACATATGGAAATGCAAAGTTAACACATGAGCCAAAAGAATATGCTAACATCACAGCTAGGGGTATCACTGTATGATATAAAGCCAAGATAATGAGTACTGTGAATTGAGAGGATCCCTAATGTCAGTATTCAGGAATCTGTACTGGCCTGACCTTGGGGTGTATGTCTGCAGCTGCAGTCATTAAGGAATCTGTACTGGTCTGACCTTGGGGTGTATGTCTGCAGCTGCAGTCATTAAGTACCACCTGTGTACATTCATTACATTTCCTTTTAAAAGGGGCCTGTCCACCTCCCCCCTCTCTCTGTCTCTCTCTTCTATCTTCTCTTCTGCCACTCCTGTCCCCTGAGACTGGTTAACACTCTCCCCTCACCCCTTTTCCCACTCACTTTCCCCCAATAAAAAAAATCCTCTCACCTGAGCTCTGTTGCACGGCATCTTTCTCTTGCCCACCACTTTATCTAAATTGCAACACCTGAAGGTGTCATACAGGGAAGCAAACCCCATGAAGAGATTAGAATAAAAACCCAGAATAATGTAACTTTATTAATGTGGATCAGACTTTGGGGAGTTTAATGCTAGGAAGTTTATTGTCAGCATATTTAAAACACAATGCAATTTGGGAAAAGGTTTCCAGGCAACAGTAAGTCCATCCAGCCCAAAGGTGCACAATAAAAGTCATGGTATGACTAAATAGAAAACCCTTTATGAAGTACCATGAAGTCAGGTTCTAAAGTTTAAAAAAAAAAAAACTAGAATCTAGTATGGTCTCTAATGGCAAAGAAGTGGGCAAGCCATAAAGTACATGTGACATCTCCCCTGGGGATGGGTAGTGGTCCACAGAGCAAAGAGTCTGGACTGATCATTCTGGGGAATTTGGGTGAAGTCTGTCTTATAGTAAAAGGTACATAAGAGACTTCACCCAAATAGAAAAAAAGGTCACCAGGTTGTTAACAAAATCTGTGGCAGGAAGCTGCCTGTTGGTTTCTGGCTCCCTGGATAGCTTAGACCTGAAATAATCACACAGAAACTATATTAATTCAATCGCTGCTTGGCCCATTAGCTCTAGCTTCTTATTGGCTAACTCTTATATTAATTTAAACCATCTTTATTAATCTGTGTATTGTCACATGATAGTTGCTTATGGGCTAAATTTCTCAGCATCTGTCTCCAGTGACTTCATGGCTTCTCTCTGACTCGCCCTTCTTTTTTTCAGCATTTAGCCTAGCTTTCCTTGCCTATCTAAGTTCTGCCTTGCTATATAGGTCTAAAACAGTTTGTTTATTCATTAATGGTAATCACAGAATACAGAGGGAAATCCCACATCAAAAATCCACTCTCAGCTTCCTGGATGGAAGGCAGTTATTTGATTTTATCTTCCCTGTTGTGGAGACATTCCAGCATGATTAAGATTCCTGGATCTCTTAGTGCTTCTCTATGAGTACAAGGACCTCTGTGATGCCAACAACAAACTAAAGATAGAAAAATGTATGAATAATGTTCATTATGTGGTCACTCAACTTTCACAAAAGATGTCTTCATATTTGAAAGATCCCAAGAATATTCTCAGAGTTAGTAATTTCCTAAACTCCAATAACTCAGCAAAGTCCACAGACTTTACTAGGGGCAGTAACATTTTTGTGACTAAGTGACTCAAGACTAATTCCTCCAGCAAGGTTAAAATATACTGTGTGGCCCAAGTTTTGTAAACTGTGCTACACTATAAGTAGGTAATGCTGATGACTTTTCCTAGGTCTCTAGTTAAGCAGAGATACTATCTACAGGTGTTACACTCCACATCTGCACAGTTCAATAAGTTGACTCTCAGCAAGAGAACATTTTTAATCTTTCAATTAAAATAAAAGTGTCATGTCAAAGGTAAAAAACAAATATTTTTTCATTTTTTTCTTTAGTTTTTTAAGGCAGGGTTTCTCTGTTAGTACTGTCCTGGAACTCACTCTGCAGACTAGATTGTCCTTGAACTCACCGAGATCCACCTACCTCTTCTTTCTTGAGTGTTGGGATTAAAGGTGTGTACCACCACCACATGGCTAAGTTTTTTAAACCAATAGTGTGGACATAACTAGATGACCCTGTAAGAAATATAACTAGATGACCCTGTAAGAGAAATTAAACTTGATTCCTGTACAATATTTATAAGATCTATCCCAAATATATCCCAATAAAATATTACCAAGATAAAAATACAGTATTTCCAGATAAAATATAGAGGGTTTCTTTACACTTTGAAGGAAGAAATATATACATACACAGATATAGATATATAAAAAAGTCACAGACTTTACAAGAGAATTGATATATAAAAACAAGCATTGAGAAAAATTTTAAACTGATATAAAATGACTGTATTCTACATTTTTTAAACGTTATTTGTGTTTAGGGTACATGAATAAAATTTACAAGTCAATGAATCAAAACATGAAATCATATTAATCAAAAATTAAAGATTACAATGATGCCTGCCCACACATTTTACAAAAGAATACATGAAAGTAATTAGATTAGTAGATATCAAAATAATGCAAATAAAAATTTGAATTTAAGGGACACACAACTCAAAACTTCTTAGAGAGGTAGAGTAACTGGGATCCCAATGCAGTGTTAGCTGAGAGAGCAAAGTGGAAACAATATTTTAGAATCATTGTGGCAGTTCTGAGTTAGTGTATGCTGGCTATGTGATGCACTAATTTTCTAATAAATTCATGAATATGTCAGAAAAGCTTATCGAGTTAAGTAATGTTCTGGGCAACATAAAGTGGGCATAGCATGGGCACTATATGATAGTTTTTTAAATAAGATTTTATTTATTTATTAAGTATACAGTGTTCTGCCAGAAGAGGGCACCAGATCTAATTATAGATGGTCGTGAACCACCATGTGGTTCCTGGGAATTGAACTCAGGACCTCTGGAAGAGCAGCCAGTGCTCTTAACCTCTGAGCCATTTCTCCAGCCCTAGTTTTTTTTTTTTTTTTTTTTTTTTTTTTTTTTTTTTTTTTTTTTTTTTTTTTTTTTTTTACCAGGCTTCAGATCAAGGGATACTACTCTGTCAGAGGGAACACTTAGTCCTAACTAAAGTCCCATTTGGTCACTTTACTTTGTACTTTATCCTTTCTATTAGTTTAAGGGAACTTTCAATGCTCGAATAACAAGACTGAAACAAGTGTAGCCAGGAGTATTGATTTATAGTCTTTGACAATAAATATCTGTCTTATTCCTCATTATTCTCACTGAGTATCCATGTTTTAATTCTTTGGGTCCTAGTAGTAACTCATATGTAGAAATTATATATTTTTATTATTTTTAATTAATTTTTTATTATTAAAAATTTCCACCTCCTCCCCACCTTCAATTTCCCTCCCTCTCCCTTAACTCCCCTCCCCCTCCCTTTCCAGTCCAAGGAGAAGTCAGGGTTCCCTGCCCTGCGGGAAGTCCAAGGTCCAACCCACTCCACCCAGGTCCAGGAAGGTGCGCATCTAAACAGACTAGGCTCCCCCAAAGCCAGTACATGTGTTAGAATCAAAACCCAGTGCCATTGTTCTTGGCTTCTCAGTCAGCCCTCATTGTCCGTCATGTTCAGAGAATCCGGTTTGATCCCATGCTTTTTCAGTCCCAGTCGAGCTGGCCTTGGTGAGCTCCCCTTAGACCAGCCCCACAGTTTCAGTGGGCAGGTGCACTCCTCACTGTCCTGACTTCCTTGCTCATGTTCTCCCTCCTTCAGCTCCTCATTTGGGCCTTGGGAACTCAGTCCTACACTCCAATGTGGGTCTCTGTCTCTATCTCCATCCATTGCCAGATGAAGCTTCTATGGTGATATACAAGATATTCATCAGTATGGCTATAGGAAAGGGCCATTTCAGGCTCCTTCTCCTCAGCTGCCCAAGGAACTAGCTGGGGACATCTCCATGGATACCTGGGAACCCCTCTAGAGTGAAGTCTCTTGCTAACCCTAAAGTGCCTCCCTTAATTAAGATATCTTCTTCCCTGCACCCCTATCCACCCTTCTTCCAACCCAACCATCCCATTCCCCCAGGGTTTCCCCATCCTCCCCTCCTCACTTTTCTCTCCACATCACCCCTTACCGCCACCCCACCCCCACCCCCAAGATCCCAATTTTTACCTAGCAATCTAGTCTTCTTCCAATATCCAGGAGGATAACTATATGTTTTCCTTTGGATTAACCTTCTTATTTAGCTTCTCGATGATCAGGAATTCTAGGCTCACTGACCTTTATTTATGGCTAGAATCCACTGATGAGTGAGTACATACCAAATTCATCTTTTGGGTCTGGGTTACCTCACTCAGAATAGTGTTTTCTATTTCCATCTATTTGCATGCAAAGTTCAAGATGTTATTATTTTTTTTTTTACCACTGAGTAGTACTCTAATGTGTATATATTCCACACTTTCTTTATCCATTCTTCCATTGAAGGACATCTAGGTTGTTTCCAGGTTCTGGCTATTAAAAATAATGCTGCTATGAACATAGTTGAACAAATGCTTTTGTAGTATGATAGGGCATCTCCTGGGTATATTCCCAGGAGTGGTATTGCTGGATCCTGGGGTAGGTTGATCCCAAAGTTCCTGAAAACTGCCACACTGATTTCCAAAGTGGTTGCACAAGTTTGCATTCCCACCAGCAGTGGATGAGTGTACACCTTACTCCACATCCTCTCTAGCAAAGGCTATCATTAGTGTTTTTATTTTAGCCATTCTGACAGGTGTAAGATGGTATCTTAAAGTTTTGATTTGCATTTCCCTGATCGCTAAGGAGGTTGAGCATGACCTTCAGTGTTTTTGGCCATTTGAACTTCTTCTGTTGAGAATTCTTTGTTCATTTTTAATTGTTTAATTAAATTAAATTGTTTAATTAATTGTTTAATTGTTTAAGTGCCCCCATTTTTAATTGGGTTAATTAGCATTTTAAAGTCTAGTTTCTTGAGTTCTTTATATATTTTGGAGATCAGACCTTTGGAAGAATTAAACTTTCATTATTTGCAGATGATATGATAGTGTACATAAGCGACCCCAAAAACTCTACGATATGATAGTGTACATAAGCGACCACAAAAACTCTACCAAAGAACTCCTACAGCTGATAAACACCTTTAGTAATGTGGCAGGATACAAGTTCAACTCCGAAAAATCAGCTGCCCTCCGATACACAAAGAATAAAGAAGCAGGGAGGGAAATCAGAGAAGCATCACCTTTTATGATAGCCACAAATAGCAAAAGTTATCTTGGAGTAACTCTAACCAAGGAAGTGAAAGATCTATTGACAAGAACTTTAAGTCTTTGAAGAAAGAAATTGAAGAGGATACCAAAAAATGGAAGGATCTCCCTTGCTCTTGGATTAGAAGGATCAACATAGTAAAAATGGCAATTCTACCAAAGGCAATCTATAGATTCAATGCAATCCCCAATAAAATCCCATCAAAATCCATATTTATTTATTTCTTGGACTCTTCAGGTTAGACATTGTCTCCATTATGGAAAACTGGCACCACCAGAAGAGAGGCATAAGACTCCAGTTTACACCTGGAGGTACCAGGAGACAGTGGATAAATACAATGGTTTAATTGATGAGCTCTGATAATGGAGGTTGTAAAGTATGGCAGTCAGTATCTGAGTTTTACCTTGAGATTGTATAAAAAGCTTTCCACTATTTTCTAAGTTCTCTGCCTAAGAACAAGTAAATCCTAATTTATTAACCTTCTAGCATTACTAGCAGTCCCTTTCTGACAAATTGCTAGTGACATCTGTTTTCTCGCAATTAGTGACTTTCCTTGTAATCTGCTCTAAAACATATTTCATGATGGCTGCCTAGTTACCCATTGACATTAGCACTCACTCCCCTCTTTAGGGTCTCTGCTGACCACCCCAAGGGTCAGGGCAAAGTTGTAAAAATTTCTTTGCCCAGACCTAATGCTTGGTGCCCTTACTATAAAAGGTGGTTTCAGAAACTTGTCAGTACCACAGTCTAACAAATACCATCTGTGGCTGTGGTCTTAGCTAGCTCATAAGCTTTTGTGCCCCAAGGTGTTTTTTATTTTTTATTTTATTTTTAAGTAGCTTCTGGTTTTCTTAGGATCTGGTTTCTGGAATAAAGTTTGCTTCCAGTTTATTAGACTTGGTGGTGTTCTCATCTTTGCGTGACCCCCCTGGATCCAACATAGTATGTGTTGCTTATGTCTTTGACACCTTGGAAAGCACAGATTTTCCCCACTGAAGAGGCATCAATACACAGTTGGGCACAATGCCATTCCTGTCCTTGGATAAGAAAGTGGGCAGAAGAGAAGCAGAGTGATGCTCTTCAAAGTATAATTTCAGCCTTTCATGTTTGCTTTAAAAACCTAGGCAATGTTTTGCAAAATACTGATACTGAATGTGATGGGCATTACTTAGCCTGAGACAAAATAAGAATAATTTTCCTTACCTGAGGAGGCAGCATAATACTTATATGTCAACTTTCTTCAAAAAAATTCATTTATGCATTGTGCAATGTGGAACATATCTTTAATTCTATGCTTGGGAAACAGAGGCAGGTGGATCTCCTGTCCCATGCTGCTATCTGGAAAGAGCATGGGCTACTTATAGCAAAAGGAGGACCCATGACTAACTCAGGTCAAATTACGGACTTGCTAAAGGCTGCCCATCTCCTCAAAACTATAGGAATTATTCACTGCCAGTCTCCTCAGACTGACAACTCCATTATCTCTAGGAAATAACAACGGGCTGATGAGGCAGCTGGAGCTGCAGCCCTCCAAGGCCCAGACTCACTTTACCCACTACAGGGCATCCATACATTACAACCTACATCGCCAGAGTCACCTCCTGACTCTGGACAAACTCTGTTCTATTTACAGCAGCTCTTACATCCTAATAGCCTGGATGTTTTTCACTGTGTGTAGGCTCACCTCCAGCTCACTCCTGAGAACATGAATTTCTTAAGAACAATTACTCTCTCTTGTTAAACTTGTGAAATGTCAGACCTTAATTCCTGGTATTGTAGCCTCCTTTTTCCTACCCACCAGCCCAGGGACTTCCTCCAAGAGAATGACTGGCAACTTAACTTTAACAAATGCCCACATCATATGAGTTATGTATTTTCTGGTCCTAGTGGATAGTTCTCAGGCAAGATAGAAACATTTCCTGCCTCTAACCTGAGGGCTCAGACTGTCTCAGACCTCCTTTTCCAGGAGATCATCCCCTGATTTGGAATTCCAGTCTCTTCAGGCAGACAATGGTCTTGAATTCACCTCTTGAATCTCTGAAACTCCAGTTAAAGCTTTCAATGTCCCTGTGAATTTTAATGTCCCATACATTACCAGTCCTCAGGAAAGATAGAATGAACTAAGCACTCCTTAAAAACATTCTTGTTAAAGTGTCACAAGAACTTCATCTTGACTGGATAAAGCTCTTGTCTCTGGTTCTTTTCAGGCTCCAGTCCCTCCCTAAATAACCCCTTTTCATCTTGCCCTTTGAGTTAATATATGGGTGACCAGTTCTAACTCCCGGTCTCTCATTTGAATCCTTACCTCTCCCTGATCACCTCCCTACTTATCCCCTTATTTTATCATCTCAGCTCCTTCCTATGGAACTTTACTGACTACTCCCTACCCCGTACCTCAACCCCTTGTCCATCTCTAATCAACATAAGGGATCAGGTCCTTCTCTCTCATCCAGACCAATACCCCTTACCTCTTTTTGCTAAATGCCAGGGCCACTTCAAAGTGATTCTTGTAACTCCAACAGCTGCTAAGCTTGAGGGCCTTCCTCACTGGATTCACTTATCCCACCTCGAACCCTTTATCCCTCCACCTCAAGATAATTCTTCTTCATAAAAAGCAAATGCAACAGGATCCTGCTCCCTTAAATTTCAGAGGACACTGAGATCAATTGCCTTGTCTCCAATTCCAGAAGAAGGAGGCTTTACCCCATAACCATACTCTGTTCAATTGGGAACCCAAAATTCTTTCCTTCCTGACCCCTCTCTGTGTTCTCCTGTCTCTAATCATACCTTGCTTTATCAATTACCTCTCTATGTATCTCCAATGACATATTCAAAACATCTAATTAAAACCAATTAA